>NC_056748.1:937324838-937409838 GCF_019279795.1 Protopterus annectens
ACCTTTATTACAGCATTCAGATCCACATCACACATTTTTGTTGTAACATAATTCTTGCCACAGTTTGAGGCGCCTGCTACAACACAGGAAAATGAATATTGCATGTATACATTTGAGAGGCAGAATCCATTGTGCGTTGTTTAAATATGTTCTACAGTAGCTCTCTTATTATAAACTACCATGAGTGTTTTCTTTTCAAATCTTTCTCCAGCAGTGACTTTTTCTAATCCACACGATTTTTTAAGTTACACCGAGATCGACTATGTGACATCTTTATAAGCACTGCCCTGTCTAAAATGCTCATTTTTCAGATCTGAACATTTGTAATTCCTGTTTTCTGTATTTATAACACACATCCTTTGTAATCCTGTTCATGTTTTTCTGTCTAGCGAAAAAGAAACAACTACGGACAGCAGCAAAAAGGCCACAAGCAGCAAACAAGTTCCAAAAAAGTTCCAAAAAATAGAATTTATTCCAAAAGTACCATAAACGTAAGCGCTTTCGTCTCGCTTCAATGAGCAAGACTTCTACAGACAAAGATCTTCTACCAAGATACAACCATTTAAAATCCATTTCAATTCTGTCACATGACTACATTAATTCAAATCTAAAAAGTATAGCTTACCAACATATAAAAATGTACACAACACTATGCTACCTAAATATAAAGTAACCTAACCAAATATAAAAATTTAAATTAACAAGCACTAACCAAAATGCTGAACAATATGATAATGAATAACCATTTTTGCTGCTGTCCATGTTTTTCTGTCTCTTAAATTTATTCATGTTTTAAGGCCTCCTGAAACAAACTCTGCAATTTGGATGATGAGCTGTAGACAGTGGTCAGATCTCCTCTGTAATCATCTGTTTGGGGTCCAAGTCATCTAAGGTGGTAATAAAAAATGCCAGAATCTGTGTCATAGGACAGACAATGCTCTGATAGTTATTACTAAAATGGTATCATTTAAGTCAGGCCTAGGCTGTGAAAAATGCAATATTAACTAATCTATTTATTACCAATGTTGTTTATATTAACAAGAGACACGGGAGTAAAGCTCCCATTGTATATAAATTATACAGTCATCACATACATGTGACATTGTAAGCAGATAATAATTACATGTATTGCCGGCTTCATGACACACTGGAATGGAGCCCTAAGCTGAGCACAGGAGAACTACATCAAGTCAGCAGCTCCAGTTCCTAAGAAGTTGTCCACGGAGGGGAATAGGAAAAGAGCATTTTACTGGCACACCTATCCTGGGGTTCTTTGGCCGGTGCTGCGAATCTCCCAGTCAATGAAGACCAGGCAGCAGTGCAGCACTTAACATAGTAACATTATGGGATGTACCAAGAGATGTCCATGGGATGCCACTGTTGCATCACTGCTCACAGGAAGCACAGGACAGGGGTTAGAGGGAGGATAGTAGGGTACATGCAGAAATAATCTCTCCCTGACAGTGGTAGGACTGATTAGGTCTGGGCCTGGGTACTAGTTGGGCTTCGGTAAACTAGAGATTGAGAAAGAGTACTTGGAGCAACTGATAGTCACTGTGAAATGAGAGGCAAAAATATTAAAAAAAAAACATTTGAAAAGTACCACTTCATAATATAGGACTTGAATTTAAAATAAAATTAATACTACAGAAAGAAGTCATGTTCATCATATTATGTAGGAAAAGGATACCAATCAATGAACCAAAAATAAAATGGGCAAATTAAGACCTATTAAGTATTAAGTCATTCAAGGGAATTCATAAAGGTTACCCCGAGATGCAGCACCATGCTACATGGTAATGAGGTAGTCTGAGGAAGGAGTATACGCTAATTAGTCATGTGCTCTCTGTAGATCAGTGTGTGTGATATATCTTTAAGTTTTCCAGTGAGTCAGCACATACATATAAATACTCAGCATGTGCAAGCAAGTGTGCTATTTTGAGTGAACAGCCGGAGTGTGAGCATGCAAGTATGTACTCAGTCAGATAGTTCATTTAACACCCAAGCCTCAACATCTTCTTAATGCACATAAGAAGAGTGACATGGCATCAGAAGTGGGATCCAGAGTTACAGCCATGAAACAACCAGTTAAAGTTGGAGGAATATACATGGGGTGGATCATCCCTACTGCTCAAACGACTTGCAAAATAGGTCAGAAACAAATTCCAGGTACTAAAACTTGCTTAAATTATTTATTTTACTATAAATATAAAATGAAGCACTCAGAATGCTCAAAACAAATTTCTTATTAAACAAAATGTCCAAAACTGTGACATATTGATAAAAATATTCAAAATAATAACGAACATGTTTGAAACAATATCCGAATTGCATAAAATGTACAAAAAGGGAAAACAAGCATATTTGCTATGTGCTACTTTTTTGCATTATTTAAAGCTATTTAAAATATCCAGTGTGCAAAATGTTTGCAAGTGTGTGCAGTATTATAGTGCAGTTATTTCACAGACTACAGTTGTTTCAAAGAATATTTTGCAAAGTACAGTATTTCAAAGAGTTTATTGTGCATTTGAATATTATTACAAGTACCTGGTGTGTGTGATGATGTTCGTACATAATTACAAGTGCCAATTTTGCATTGTGTTTTACTATAAACTGTTGGATGGCAGAACGATTTCACAGACCTGCACCGCTTGTGTTTGATAACAATATTGCAGAAAATTGAAGAGTGTATGAGAAGGAATACAATATTTTCATACAGGCTGCTTTTCTGACAAAGACGCACACACAAAGGCATTTATTCTGCTTAATTTAGCTGGTTCAGAGGCCATTGAAAGAGAGGGTTTATTTGTGTATGCACCTGCTGTGTTTGCAGGGGAAGGGGAAGACCACCATATAGTGGTACCGGTTGAAACAAGGGAAGACCCTGAATGCTTAAAATGTAAATTTAGAGAAATGTGTAGCCACCAAATGAATATTACAATGGAAAGGCACTTATTTTACACAAGGGGTCAAAATTCAGGTGAAACTTTTGCAGCATATATAACTGACTTGAGAAATAAGGCTAAAACATGCAGATTTGGTGAATTGAGAAATAAGAGCATGTGAAGTGAATCTTAAAATGAATCCTCAGTAGTGCAAGTTCAGGCTATGAGAAGTTACGTATGTTGGTCACTTGTTTACCAGTTCAGGCATACGACCAGATCCTTCTAAGCAAACAGTAATTCTTGAGATGCCAGCTCCAGACAATGCTCAAGCCCTACAACGTTTTCTTGGCATGGTCAACTATCTAGGCAAGTTCATTCCAGATTTAAGCCAACTTTCGACACCGCTCAGGGAGCTGACATGCAAAGATGTAATTTGGTCATGGTCAGAACAGCACCAAAGAGTATTTGATGTCCTGAAGCAGAAAATTGCTAGTCCACCAACTCTCAGCTACTATGATGTCCACAAACTAGTTATTCTTTCCTGTGATGCTTCTAAATTTGGTCTAGGTACAGTCCTTCTTCAAGAGGGTAGACCAGTAGCCTATGCATCGAGAACTCTTACCCAGACTAAGATGCAATATGCTCAGATTGAGAAAGAGATTTTGGCAATTGTGTTTGCATGTTCGAAGTTCCATGATTATATTTATGGTCGACTTATCCAGATCGAAACTGATCACCAACCTCTAGTTACTATTTTGAGAAAGCCTATGCATACAGCTCCAGCTAGATTGCAATAGATGATGCTCAAATTACAGAAGTACAGTTTCAGTCTTGTCTACACAAAAGGCAGTCTTGTTTATCTTGCTGAGAAAAGTTTGTGTCAAGAGCCGAGATCGTACATTGGTGAATCACAAGGAATGGAATTCAGATGAAATAAGAAGCATTTGTTACCAGTGTCTGAACCAGTGTTACAGCATCTTGCCTGTGACAAAGACTCTAGTTCTCAGAGTGACTTGTCCAATGCTCCTGTTCCAGACAACATTCCATCAGCAATCCCTGTTCCTGAGAAAATATCTGAGACTCCTCAAGCAAAACATTCCCCAGTGACTGTCCCTGTTGCTAAACCCAGTCCTAACTATTATGTTATGAGATAAAGTCGCATCTCAAAGCCTAGTTCCAGATACACAGCAACCTGTACATGACTATTATAGTCTGTATAATCACATGCCTATTAAAATGCTGTTGTTTATATGAGTTAGCTCAGTAAAGAGGGAGGATGTAGATCAGTGTGTGTGATATACCTTTAAGAAGCTTTCCAGTGAGTCAGCACATGCATATAAGTACTGAGCATATGCAAGCAAGAGTGCCATTTTGACTCAACAGCCACAGTGTGAGCATGCAAGTATGTAGTCAGTCAGTTAGATAGTTCATTTAAGTTTAATGTTCCTGCCATCCATCCTGATGTATTTGTATACAATAAACTACTTAAATGAACATCCAAGCCGAACCGTCTTCTTAACACACATAAGAGCAGATACATTCTCTTCCTCAAAACTGCCTCCTGGAAGGCATCCACACACAGAGAGATTCATAGACTTGCTCAGCAGTGTAGATTAGCACAGTTGCTCCCTCATACATCATAGTAGCGAATACAGCCAAAAGGCTTTATTCATCCATCACAATAGAGGTAAGTGCTGGGGGGTTTAGTGATAAAGTAGGGTTGGGAGTTGTGTGCATGAAGGCATGCTTGTGTGAGTGTGTGTCTGTCTGGGAGTTTATGGTAGGGGAGTTAGTGTGGGTATCAAGAGTGTGTATGAATGAATGAGTGTGTGAGTGTGGCTAAGTGGGGAGGTGCCAAAGTGTGTGTGTGTGTGTGTGTGTGTGTGGGGGGGGGTGGCAGTCATACATCCACACCCCCCCCAGACTAATGAGCAGAGACTGCAGTATTGGTTTGGGGGAACACTATCCACCAGGGAAAAACTCTTTTACTCGGGCCTGAATGACACTGACACATAACATGTGCTGGGGGGAGCAGTAGACATCAGGGAGAACTCTCCACTACCATACCTCTGTGGCACTTGTTCCAGATGTTGGGGGGTTGCTAGGAACCAGGGAGTTAATTTACACCTTGAGCCTTAACTGCACTTAACTGGGATGGGGGTGGGCTTTAGCCACCAGGAAAAAAATCTATACTCATGCCTAAGTGGCACTTAAACACTATTAGATCAGGGTGATGAGGGAATGCAAGACACCAGGAGTACTCAGTAGAGCATGTCTTAAAGGTGCATTTTAAAAAAAAGGTGCAGGGAATCATTACACACCGTGGATAAACAGTATATAACAAAAGACACTAAACCAACTTTAAACCCTATACCCTCCCATTTCTAGCAGAGGGTATTTGTCCTTTGCACCACCACTAAACACTAGGGATTTATCTTAACAATATTTTAAGAGAACAAAAATAAAATAATATACAGGGAAAAAAAGGGATTTGAATCACGGGCCCTGGATACAAAAAAACCCTGCATTAGCCCAATGCACTTGCAGAGATACATACAGCAGGTGTTTTTTAATACATAAGGAGGATATCAGGTGTTATGCAGTGCCTGCAGAATGTTCTGGTGTTTGAGGGAGAAGCACAGAGAATATTAGGCTTATCTCTCAACCTTGTAGACATCTTTTGCCATTACATGCTTTTACTGAAGGATAGGAACTGTGAACCTAGAATGTCTGGCATTAAGGACTGACTGTAATAATCTGTGATTGATCTAGGCAGGGGAAAAGGAGACATTGTGAATGTTCTGTTGACAGGGTCAGGTATGGGGTATGCGGTGTGTGTGTGTGCGTGTGCGTGCTCACGCACATGTTTTACTGCATGTTTGTGTATGTGGGAGAGGACTAATGAGGAAGGGATGCCTGTGCTTACATGATGCAGTCGCCACAAATAACTACCCCAGGATATGCTGATCTGCACATTGTAGTAGTTAGCTGTGATTCAGAGACATGCAAATTAGCAAGTATTGAGGTATTTCCTCACTGTGGCTAATTTATCCATGAATCACAAAATACCACATCATGGAAACATGGTCTTTTTATCCCAGCCCTTAACACAATGCTGTAACACTTTTATGAATCCTTGGGATTGTATGTTACAGAACAACAGATAACCAAGTGTGTGTAGTAGGTACTACAGGATAAAAATTAAATCTGCCTTCACAAGAACAACATGTTGGATACCCGGAACCTTTCTGTTTTGCAGGCCAGCTGGGGATAGGAGAAATAAGCAGTTGATGCCTACTTGCTTTCTTCAGTTGGTGGGACAGAGAAAATCCTACTTTGACTTACCCCGGTATAAGCCTGCTTTATAGATGCACCTTGCATTGAGAGCAAATCTTTTGGAATCTGACCCTTTTTGTTCAGAATCCTGTTAACAGTACACACTTGGACTATATCCATACAGAGTTCCTTCACTCCACAGTATGGGACCTGTTGACAGTCTGCATATAATAGGTGCATGTTATCACTCTATGGCTTTCAGAGAACATCACTGCTTTCTTCCTAGCTGCTGCAGTGGAACAAAAATAAACAATGTTATTCATGATTTTTAAAGTTACCTTGCTGTTATAAAAGGATATCAGACTTTAGCATAGCTACTGATGTCTTTTCAAGTGTTTTTATCTCTTATGCCCATGCCTATATCTATAAACTGTTCTCAGTTGCTGCCTCTCTCTCTGATTATGACTGATTATGGCAAGGGGTACTCTAACTTGGGGAATGGCTTTGCAGCAGATGGTAGACTAGACCACTCAGTAGACCCTTGGCAGTACAAACAGAACTATTGTGGTCTATAAGATAATATTTCATCAACAAATTTCTGTCAAAAAGTCTATATTTGGTATTTGACCAACTTTTTCTGGCAGCTCCTTTTGTCTTTGCAAAGCACAATAGCCTTATGCAATGCAGAAAAATACATAATTACGTATGTTTTAACCCAGATAATAAAATAAATTAAATATGACTCACCAGGCTTGTTAGTTCTGTTCATTAAATAAGATGTGTTCCAAGGCTGGACATGAAAGATGGGTTCTGAAAATGAAAGTGACACACTGAATTTCTAAGTCATCATAACTCATGTCCAACAACATCTGCTTTATACTGTTATCTTAAATCCGACAGCATACACAGACATTCATTAACTGGATCCTCCCATTGCTTGCAACTACATAAATGTCTGTTTTTCTTCAGAACTGAGGGCAGCATGTCAGTTTGGACAGCAATGGTGTATTCTGGGCAAAAATAACACTCAATATTTCCAAAATATAGTACAACTGATTTGATTTCTGAAAACCACAAGGTTATATTTTTTTAACCATGAGTTCACTATAAAAACGCTAAGCAAACATGCCTTAATGCTACAATGAATTTCTCTGCAACTGTTTTTTGCTGTACAGTAATCTATTGCCCTCTACAATTTAATTTTTGAATCTCTCTCAGGTGCACATGCACGCACACACACACACACACACACACACACACACACACACACACACACACACACACACACACACACACACATGCCAGAAGTCATAAGTAAATCATGCAGATTTCACAAATACTGAAAAGTGAAAGTCAGATTTGTTACTGAGATGATACCTGAACATTGTTGCATATAAACACAATAATAAAATTAATAAAATTATAAAATGCGGAAATTTCATTACAAAAATTCTGTGAGTGAACAAATTAAGACCTGACAAAGACCTAATGAAACAAATGAATCTTGGTTGCCCCTGATTTAGCACAGCAGTGAATTCCAAGGTTATAGAACATAGAATACAAAATCAAGACCCCATAGAGCAATGTGTTGATTTAGCAAAAACTGCAGTCTGTGTTCATAGATTTTGACTAAGCTAATGGCCAAAAGACGCCATCAAGAAGCTCAGCCACATCACTTAGTAATGGCAGGGGACTAGCAGAGACCCCAGTAAACAGACTTTCTCTGCATATTTTTACTGAAAATTTGAGATCACCATCCAGTCATTTAGACTGCTAATGAATTACTGTATTTGATAGGTAAGTGCAGCCTGTATTCCAGAAATAGGGCATACTTTAGGTTAGGTATCTATCACACCAACTGCTTTTGTTGACGTGATGATGTAGGTTTAGGCCTCTAGAATGAGCGTTTGCTTTAGCAATTGTTCTATTTAGAGAAAGGAGTTCAGAGTGCCGGGTCATTCATAACATGGAAGGCTAGGCAGAGATTACCCCTCAGGAGCCCGAGTCTGTATGTCACTGAGGAAAGTGACAGAGCTTTTAGTCTATCAGAGTAACTAAGGGTACTGAGATCAGAGATCTTTTTGAAAGGGAAACGCTGAGGTCGAGCTGGTTTAGGTTTTTGGTGAGGTACATGCCAGCGGGTGTATTATATTCAGTGATGGACCTAATAAGGGATGAATAAAGTGGGACTATAACTTCTTTGGACTTTGAAGATATGTCATAAAGGATAATCTGTGCAAGGTAGAAGGATTTTCTAACTACCACAACAGCATGGTGGTCATAGGAGAGCCTATTATCAACATATGTACCCAAGTCTCTGCCGACTGTGTCACATTTAAGTGGGATGTTATCTAGATTGTGGTCAAAGGAGAGCCTGTTATCAACATATGTACCCAAGTCTCTGCCGACTGTGTCACATTTAAGTGGGATGTTATCTAGATTGTGGTCAAAGGATAGCCTGTTATCAACATATGTACCCAAGTCTCTGCCGACTGTGTCACATTTAAGTGGGATGTTATCTAGATTGTGGTCAAAGGATAGCCTGTTATCAACATATGTACCCAAGTCTCTGACGACTGTGTCACATTTAAGTGGGATGTTACCTAGATGGTGGTCAAAGGATAGCCTGTTATCAACATATGTACCCAAGTCTCTGACGACTGTGTCACATTTAAGTGGGATGTTACCTAGATGGTGGTCAAAGGATAGCCTGTTATCAACATATGTACCCAAGTCTCTGACGACTGTGTCACATTTAAGTGGGATGTTATCTAGATGTTAAATAGTAGTAATGCTAGATTTACCAAAGGAAACTATGTAGTATTTCTTAATGTTAATGGCAAGCTCATGATTAATATGCCAGCCATTTGTTTGGTCCAGCTGTTGCTGGTGAATCTTGAGTATCAGATTGGGATTTGATAACCAATCCCAGTTTGCAATCAATAGCAAACTTGATTAGGCAAAGTCTCTTTACATCTGTTTTATGTGATGTGCGGAGCAAGTGTCTCACATTCCTATACCTCCTTACTTAATATAACCAACTCTACAGTTGCACAACCTCAGTGGAGGCTATTAATTTTAATAGGAATGGGATCTTGCTGAAGCGGTTATTAATTAACCATCTAGTTACCAAATTTCTAAATATGTTTTGGCAGGACTCTGAAAATACTTCCTCTGGCATTCCACATGCACATCAGGAAACACTAGCAGTCCACGGCCATTGGTATGGAAAGAGTGAAACAGCTGATAGGGAACAATGACATCACAATGCTTGGTGACATGTCACTGCTGATACATCATTTTGGACATAGGTTCATAGGTTCATAGGTAAGTACTAGGTTATCGGCCCAAGGGCCTACATAAGTCTAGCCAACAAGCTTCCCTGGCTTACGCCACCCAAGAAAGTTATTTTCCTGTGCCACTGTCGAGCAGAGACACCGAAGTGATCCCCAGGGTGTATTTCCTATTTCCCATCCACTCATCAAGATTTTTGCTTGACATAGATGGGTAGCCTGTTCCAGAGTATGGGAAGTCTCTGGGACAGGAATCTATCCCTCTAGCATGTCCTGTTTATTGTGGTGACAAGGTTTAGGTCCTTAGAGCGTGTAGCTCGGAGGGATTGGGATTTCTTTATGTGTAGCATGTCCAACAGCTCTGGGTTTGACATAGCTTTATGTGTTAGGCATAGATTACCTCGGAGTAGGCGATATGCTATGGAGTAAAGCTGGAGTTTTTTAAGGCGGTCAGTGTAGGGCATTTGTTTGAGGCCAGTAATCCTCTTTGTGAGGTACTTCTGTGGACTTTTCAGCTGCTGCAGATGTCTTGTGAGGTACATTCCAAAAGGGGAGTTGTACTCTATAATGGGTCTAATGAGTGTCGAGTAGAGGGGAACAATGACCTCTTTTTTCCTGGATGAGAACCCTTTTGTGATGAGGTGTGCCACATAGAAGGACTTCCTGACTACTGTGGCAATGTGACTATCAAAGGAGAGACTACTGCCAGGTCCCAAGGTTTCTTTTCACACATTCAATGTTAAGTAGATTGCTGCCTATGTGGTAGTTTGTAGGTACAGAGTTTTTACCAAAGGGGATGACACTGCACTTTTTGGCATTGAGCTTGAGGCCATGGCTCTGACACCAGGCATCTGTCTCAGCGAGGCCCTTCTGTAGGATGTCCACATCATTTGGGGACTTGACTATGGCTCCTAGTTTGCAGTCATCTGCAAACTTCGTTCTCTAGAGGCCTTCTGTGTTAGCCTGTACATCAGAGAAGTAGATGCCAAACAGGAGAGGTCCCAGGATGGAACCCTATGGTACTCCACTTGTCACTGCTTTGAGGTCAGATTTGGAGTCTGCAACTTTTACAGTGTGGGTTCTGTCAGTGAGCCATTTGGCAACCCATCTTGTGACGTAGGGATTTATACCTAGTTTACTGAGTTTAGCTATAATTCCAGAATGGGGGATGGTGTCAAAAGCCTTGGCGAGGTCAAGATAGGCTGTGTGAACCACCTTACCCTCATCTACAGCTTTGGTGACTGCCTCAAAGAAGTCAATCAGGTTCAGGAGACATGATCTGCCTTTCACAAACCCGAACTGGGTGGGATCCAGAGTTTGGAGGTTACCAATGTCTTTGTTTATGAGTTCCATGATGATACGTTCCATGGCCTTGCAGACCAGGCTCATCAGGCTAATAGGATGATAGTTCCTGGGATCAGTGGTGGCTCCCCCTTTGTGGAGTGGGATAACTGTTGATGTGTGCCATTCAGTGGGCACAAAGCCTGATGCGAGGCTATTATTGAACATGGTGCTTAGGTCGGGAGCCAGTTCATTCTGAAGTTCATGTAAAACGCAGCCTGGGATGTTTTGGCTTTAGAGAGTGCAGCTTTTACCTGCGTAGCTGTGATTACAGGGACTCTGCATTCTTCCTGTATAGATATGGGCCCTTTAGGGGGTGAGGAGGTGAAGGTAAAGTTAGCACTGAACCTATCTGCCAGGATGTTGGCAATAACAGTTGGTTTTGTAATTTTTGTGCCTTTGTGCTGTAACTCAGAGCAGATCTGGGTGTTGCCATCAAGATTCTTGACATAGCTATAGAATGCTTTGTGGTTGTCCTTAGAATTAGTGGCGATTTTGTTTTCGTAGCTAGCTTTGGAGGATCTTATAAGGGATCTCAGCTTCTTACTGAGGTTGACCAGGGAGCTCCTCCACTCATGGGATTTTACTCTCTTTTACAACAGTTTCTTCCTTCTGTTGTACAGTTTGTTTATGGAAGGGGACCACCAGATTGGCTTCCTTTTTTTAGAGGATAGCATCTTGGTTCTGTTTGGGATAGCACGATCCATGCACTTGTATAAGTGCTTATAGAGTGCATTTATGTAGGATTCAGCAGTTATAACTGTATTGTCCATCTGCATGGGTGTCATGAAGTTCACCACTTCTGTCTTAAGAAGCATGAAGTTGGCTTTGAAGAAATCTTTTACTGTGGTTTCCTTAATGGGGGTGTGGGGGTGGGATGTAGATATCAAGGGTGATTAGCTTATGGTTGGATCGGACCAACGAGGAGTTGACTTCAGGTGTGGAACACTGGTCACTCGTGTTGGTAATGACTAGGTCTAGGATATTGTTGCCCCTGCTGGGGGTGTGAATAAGTTGATCCAGGGCATTGTAGTTTATGAATTCCAGAAAGCGTTGAGCTAAAGAGTTGGTACACGTGTAGTTTTCCCAGTTAATGGTGGGGTAGTTGAAGTCGCCATTATTAGGGTGTTTGGTTGAACCCTAATATTTTCCAGTGCATCAAGAAAAGAGGAGTGGGAATCCTGGGGCATGGTGGGGGATCTGTAGCAAGCTACAATTTGGATTGCAGTTTTGCCCAGAGTTAGTTGCACTTGGATAACCTTAGATGCATTATGCTGAGCAACTAGCCTGGAGGTGTGGATATCCTTAATGAATATGGACACACCTCCGCCTTTGGTATTTTGGTCCAGGTTACACGGCCAAAAAGTGTAGTATGAGTTATAGCCTGGTAGTGCAGGGGTGCTCTCTGGAGCCTGGAAGCAGGTCTCAGTCACTGCACAGATATTGATGTTCTCCATTTAAAGGAGTGCCTCGAGTGAGTGTATTTTGAGATTTAGACTTCTAGCATTGAGTAGCATTACCCTCAGTTTTTGCTTACCTGCTCCTGTTACGGTGGTGAATTTGTTATTTGAACCTTGCCTAAAAAAGGCACTATAGGGGCAGCAAGAGCCTTAACCAGTATCTGGAATCCCAGGGGCGACAGGTGCAGGACATCTGTGGCAAGGCATCGTGGTCTGTTGACCATGTCATCCCAAGAAGACAGATACTGGATCCCCTTAGAATGACACCAGAAACTTGGCCAATTGTTGAAGTCAATCATTTTGTCCTTGTACTGCGGTATCATTCGGGGCCCACATCTGTGAGATGAAAACTTCACAGTTAAGTACTCATTTACTATTTTTGCCTTTATGCTGCCCTGTAAAGTTTAAAACCTGCTAGACCTTCACTTATTTTTATATTTTTGTAAGCTAAGCTATAGCTGAAAAGCTTTGGGTTACACTCTAGTGAGAGTAGAGTGGAATTGAGTCTTTTCTGAGCTACGTATTGCTAAAAGTACCCGAGAGTGTGCATTTCTGCTATGACCAGACAGCAGTTTGACGGTTTTTTGTATTTGTCTGCCTGTATAAGTTAGTTGCATTTGTGCAATGCTGCTCATCACACTCTGGTGGTTAGCTATGCTCTGTATAGACAAATGTACTTAGAACCTTATCTTAACCTATAAAACTAACCTCTTAAATCCCTTGAGTACATAGTACTCTACAGTTATGCAATGAGCCCCTGGTTTGTGTGCATAAGAGCATCACTTTTTATATTTGTGTTTTCAGACTTGGATTGTTGTCTTTACCCAGATAGCATGCCAGTAAAACAGATATAAACCTCACTGGTACCACTCTCCCTGCAGCCCACACTTACAAACATCTGGAACCATGGATATGCACTTTTCACATGTCTCTGTAGCCAGCTTAGTGGAAATGGGCATTCTCAGACAATTTAGCCATTGCCTCATGTTTACTGGTAACCACCTAATACTTAAACAATCTGATACAGTGTGTGAAATGTAGTTATGCAATGTGACTGGAGGCAATCCTCTCAATACAGTCACTAAAAATACAAACTAGTTGTCACTACCACACAACACCACACTCTGCCTATCACATACATTACAGACCAAATACATAGACCCACATATGCTAAGGTTCTTTAAATTAATCTTCCTAAACCACAAAATCCTCCCAAATGCAACTATCGTAAAAAGTCCCCTCAGCAACCTCACAAACACAAAACTCAAGCAGCATCCATCACAAAACATGCATCTATAATTCACAGTGTCTCAACTCGAAAGCCCATAAGGCAAACCCCCACACAACCCAATATCCTTGTCATTGCAGATTACATTGTGAGACAGACTGAAGCAAAACTCATTCGGCTGAGCAAGTAAAGGGCCACTGTCAGTTCCCTGTCAGGGACCAGGATTCACCATGTCATGCAGGCACTCAAGTCTTTGCACTACAAGTACACATATGATACACACACCAAATTCCTGCATGAAGTGAAAACTCCTAAAACAGCGACAAACTGCAGGCACACAACAAGGAGCTGGAGAAAGGTCAGCAGATCACAAGTTTCATCAGAAATTAATAAAATAAAAATAAAAATTAAGCGCTTTCATCCTATAAGGGAGGGTGGGTTTGGTATAATTGGTAAGGTATTTACCTATCACACCAGAGGTACAGGGTTTGATTCTCATTGTGGGAATTTGGCTAGACTTAAAATCACCCACAAAAGCAAATAGCCTAGTACTTAACTTAAAAATATAAAAAAAAGTGATAATGTATCACAACCTTGGAGACATAAGATTAAAGAAATAAGAAGTAAAACTAGCTATTGTCAGGGTAAACTGTGATGGCAAGAGACAAAGCTTTGGAACGTCCACAGAGGTTCCTTACTAAAATAATATAAGGTATAAGTAAAATATCCTATGCAGACCACCTCAAGGCCCTATCCCTGTAGTGTGTCTCCTACAGGCTTTTGAGGGGAGATCTATGTCTGGCATACAGAGCATTGTCAAACCCCACTCTGATGGATCTCCTGCATATCCTCAAAACAAGCAGCACCAGAATTACCTGTTTTAAAGACTCAAACTTTGCCTGTGATATAAATAGGAGCTGCTGGTGAGATAGGTATGTATCCCAGAGACTTCCCCATCTATGGAGCAGGCTCCCCATCAATGTGAAGCAGAGTTCCTCCCTAACCCAATTCAAGTGCAACTTGGACAATTGGAGGGGAAATCGGAAATTCATCCCTGGTTTGGCACCTATGTCTCTAATGGACACAGGTAATCTGTAAATGGTTCATCTCCCAGACCCATGCTTACACTTATCAAGGGTATCAGAACTTGTCAGACATTTGGGATGCATGGCTAGGCTTAAAAAGGCCCTTGTGGTCGTTAGCACAGTAAACGCCTATGAACCTATGAACCTATAATGGTCAGACTTCATCAGAATATTAAGCTCAAATACTCAGAACACATACATATGTTCCCTACTATTCATGTGATACTTGAAATTCAATCAGAAATAACTTTGAAATCCAATCGGAAATAACTTTTAATTATGCATTTCATCGGTGGTACAGTAACACCTATTCACTTTTTTGCAACCTGCTATAAGTTCTAAATTCCAATTACCACTATATTATAAAGATTTAGTTCAACACGATAATTATACTAAAAGTTGTTAAATTACAACCATGTAAAACAATTAAAATGTTATAAATATAGCCCAATTACTAGACTAAAACCAATTGTGCGTCTGTAAAATGGGAAACCAATTCCAGAATAGAATAAAGAAATAGAATGTCTTAAAATGCACAAATTCACTGTGGAGCCGAAATAAGGAAATAAAGCTTTTATTAAGCAGCTTTCTTCTACTAAAACACAGACTTCATCAGATTAAACCCATTTTAAAATGTATGGTCTTTTATATTCACCTTTTATATTCACAAGCTTAATTGGTTAATTGACAGTTTAATTAGTCAAGTTAAAGTGAAAACAAAACAGACAAAAAATACATATACCTGTGTGTGTGTGTGTGTGTGTGTGTGTGTGTGTGTGTGTGTGTGTGTGTGTGTGTGTGTGTGTGTGTATATATATATATATATATATATATATATATATATATATATATGTATATATATAGGTTTACTATCAAAAGATAGAATTAACTTTTGGCAAACATGGGAATGGTGAACAGCAGTTGAATGATTTCCGTGTTGCCAAATGTTAATTGAGCGACAGAGTTTGTATCAGCGAATGCCACTGTGCAATCGCTGATAGGAGCTCAGTGACATTTGCACCTCATTAGTATGCACAGATTTGGCATTGTGATTCAGTGTTAAAAAAGGATTTTGTTTTTAACGTTGAGATTTTGATAGCAAACCATATATATATATATATATATATATATATATATATATATATATATGGGTCCCCTTCAGATGGTCGAACCTTTAAAAGCTCGACTTTAATATGGCCGAGACCATATGATTGAACTTTTAAAAGTTCAAACGGTCTGAATGGGGATCTCCACAGAGCGCGGAACAAGAAGATTTCCCTTTACCGCAATGTAGTATGATCTCGGATTTGGTATATTTAAATAGTGTGGGGGGCGCAGCCCCCCCACGTGTTGGGTGCAGCTAGCACTGTTTAGGGTTTTTTTTGTTTAATTATTTTTTTTTTCACATTTTCGAACATTAAAATGTTCAAATGTTCGATAGACCCATATTTATATAAATATATATATATATATATATATATATATATATATATATATATATGTATATATATATATATATATATATATATATATATATATATATGTATTACGGCACCTGCTAACTCTATAGCATATCCCATTTCCAACCTCATACACCACTCAGTAATTGAATCCACAGTTCCTTCACTCTGGAAACAATTCTATACAATTCCCCTCAACAAAGGTGGAAACTCTACTGAACTTTCTAGCTACCAGCCTATAGAAATACTGTTTCCTCTCTTGAAAAATGAGTGCATAACCAAATAATGGACTATCTCATCCAAGAAAGCCTACTCACCTCCACCCAACATGGTTTCCGTTCTCACCACAGTACCACAACAGACCTCATTTCCTTTATCCACTCTATCTCCCTAGCCAGAGACAATAACAAACTTGTCTTCTGTCTCTTTCTTGAGCTCCCCAAAGCTTTTGACACTGTCTCTCACCCATCCTCCTTTCCAAACTCTCTCACCTCAGTCTTTCCCCTGCAACTATCTCCTGGTTTAAAAGCGACCTCTCCAACAGACAGCAATCAGTTAAATGGCTCTCCTCTCTATCTCCCTTCCTCCCCATCAGGATGGGGGTTCCTCAAGGTTCAGTACTTGGTGCTCTGCTTTTCAGCATCTTCACTAATCACCTTTACACGTCCTGTCCTCAGTCATCCCTCATACAGCACACTGATGACTCCACAGTCATCACTACCTCAGATACCATCTCTGACCTGTACACCCTTACCCAAATATCATTCAACCTTATCAAAAAAATGTCTCTCAAATAACCAACTCATCCTTAACACCAAAAAAAACAAACTTTTACTTTTCCTCCCTAAATCCCTCTCCCACCACAAACCTACATTCACCATTACATCCCTTAATGACACAATCATCAGGGTCAAAATCCACACTAAGCTTCTTGGTGCCATCATAGACAACCAATTCAAATTTGACCTTCATGTGCTCCCATGAAAAACTTGGCTTACTGTGCAGAAATAAAAAGTTCCTTACAAATGAAGCATGGCACTCACTTGCCCATGCCTACCTCCTCCCTAACCTCTTCTACAGCTCACAAATCTTAACTAACTTACAGTCCTCTCTCCTGACTAAACTGGAAACCACCTACAACAAAGTTGCTAGACTTGCTTCCAACCAGCCATCTAAATCTTACCATTGTCATGCTGTCAGGACACTAAACTGGCTTGAGTTCCCCCACCACCTGCTACTTTCTCAACTTCTCATTATCCATTCCATTCCCTACAAGCCCTCCTCCTGTCCTGACATCGCCTCTCTGGTTTCCCTCCACATCCTCCCTAGAACACTCAGGAGCTCTGACCAATATCACTTAGAAATTTACAAACCCAAAAAGTCTCTTGGCCAAAATATTTACAGCTGTTTACCAGCCCTTTCATGGAACAAGCTTCCCAAGACCCTAAAAAATAACTCTGGCTCAGGAATTTAAGAAAGCTCTAAAATATCTAAATAGTACCTGGACATGTCACTGTAAACACCCTCCCTGAACTCGAAATCCCCAACGCCACCCAACTCTTCCTTCTCTCTTTGTCCTCCTTTTTTCCACAACCTCTGTACCCCAACTCTGCCAGCTCCCTCTACCTTCACTCCTTCCTCATTCTCCTCTCTCATCCTCATCACCCAACTTCTGTCCTCTCAACTTCCTCTCCCAACCTGAGCACAGACTCATTATCTCACCCCACAATGAGCTTCTAACCCTACTCACCCCACAATGAGCTTCTAACCCTACCTTCATTTCCTTATAGTATATATTCTCACTGAGCACTGACTCATATCACCCCACAATGAGCTTCTAACCCTACCTTCAGTTCCTTATAGCATATATCCCCATCGAGCACTGACTCATATCACCCCACAATGAGCTTCTAACCCTACCTTCAGTTCCTTATAGTATATATTCTCACTGAGCACTGACTCATATCACCCCACAATGAGCTTCTAACCCTACCTTCAGTTCCTTATAGCATATATTCCCATCGAGCACTGACTCATATCACCCCACAATGAGCTTCTAAACCTACCTTCACTTCCTTATGATATATATTTTTTCACAAGTAATTTACTATACAAACTGCATTCTTCATGCTCTTTTAAACTGCCTGTACAAAAAGAATTGCTCCTTGCCTTCTATTGTAAATTTGACTGTTATTGTAAATATGTATGTTTCATGTAATTAATATGACAAACTGCATTTATTTTGCTCTGTGTACCTCTGTTCAAACTGAAAATCTCTGTAACCAAGATATGTGCCACAATGTTTTAATCTCTTCAATGGCTTCATTTATTACAATTGTGCTAATTTACTTTCTATTACTGTGGACTTAATCCACGGTGGTGCAGCGGTAGCGTTGTTGCCTCACAGCAAGAGGTTCTCCCTTTTGATTCTCTGCTGGAGTGTGGGGAGTGCCTTCTGTGTGGAGTCTGCATGTTCGACCTGTGGTCGAGTGGCGTTCTGAAAGACATGCGTGAATGGGCGTGCCTTTATTGAAGGTTGGGCATCGAGCTGGCAACTCGGCACTGTAAAAATCTACTGCCAATTATTAGCGGACTGGAGTTCTGCTGTGGCGACCCCTAACTGGGAAAAGCCAAAAGACAAACAACAACAACAACAACAACTGTGGAGCTTTTCTCCCCAGGCCTCTGCTGGAAAAGGGCTCTAGCTCAGTTGGACTATCCTGGTCAACAAATGTCAAATAAATAAATAAATAGATATATCAATTTTAAATTCACTCAGACAAACAATACAATTATTGTGTTAAAAAGTGGCAGTATTGTTTGTCTGAGTGAATTTAAAATTGACATGTCCTTTTACAGATTAACACTAGCAGGAAATGATGTTCACATAATGATGGTATAAAAGGAAATGATATAAATGTTGGATTTTTTAATTCTGAAGAAGTTCTGTAATAAACGGGACGAAAGCGCTAAATTTATTCTAGCTCCAGTGTGTGTTTTGTTTTTACGTGGTATCTTATTTTTCTGAGTTTTAAATAAATAGATATAGATTAAAAGAAATAAAATATATACATATAGATTTTAATGGCACTCAAAAAAAAATATTTTAAAAACATGTCCAGCTTATAAAAGAGTTTCGAAATACTGGATAGTGTTAGATTATTCACAGTGAAACCTAATCTAAAATATAATAAAAGTGTCAAACTTTATTTATTTATTTATTTACTTATTTATTTATTTTACATTTGTTGACTGGGATAGTCCGACTGGATATATGTCCATTTTCAGCGGAGGCCCGGGGAGAAAAGCTCCAAGATAATAGTACATAATAATAATACACATTGAACATTTAGTAAATGCTAGTTTTAAGCAGATTAAAGTCATAAGCAATACTAGCATTTAGTACATATAGTACTAACTTATTATAAAACACTTTACAAACATAACATTATTTTCAAAGTTATACATACATAACATTACATTCAGGTTTAAGACACATTGAGCAGCAGTTATACAATTGACCTTTCCTGAAATGGTGTGGTAGAAAAAGTTAGAAGTAGTTGAAGGTAAGGCACCCAAGTAATAGAGAGGTCACTAGTTGGGGTTAGTGCAAGGACATAACCAATGAATTCTGAAGTATTTCTTGAGTTTGTTTTTGAATTGAGTTAGTGAGGGTTCTAGGGTCAAGTCAGCTGGGAGTCTGTTCAATGTTTTTCCAAAAGAGTTGGCAAACAGAGAGTCCCCAGCTGAGTAGTTGGATTTGTATGTTTGAACTAGGAGTCTAGCGGATGATCACAGTGGGCGGGTGCTTGTGTAGGTGCTGATAATATTTTTTAGTGCAGGTGTATTTTCTGGTTGGTAAAGGACTTTATGTGCCACTATTAGCTGGTTGAACTGCAGTAGGCTAGGCAGTTTAAGCCATCCTAATTGATTAAGGTTGTGACAGTGGTGTGTCCTGTAGGCTGTGCCAGTAGCAAATCTGGCGATGTGGTTATAGCGGAATGATAGTTTATTAAGATCTGTTTTGTTTAAGTTGGAGAATAGAGGTGAGGCGTACTGAAGAGTTGATAGTAGATGGGAACGGGCAATTGCAGTACTAGCAAGTGGGGTAAGGAAAGGTTTGATTCTGTAAAGAGAGCCAAGTTTTTTATTAATGGTTTTGATAGTTTGATTGATATGCGCATCAAACTTCAGGTTGTTATCAACTATTACACCCAGTAGTTTAGTTTGGGCTTCTGGGGAGATGATAGTGCCATTGTTAGCGGTTATGCTGAAAGATGGCAGGGGGGTCCTGCGTGTGTGGGAGAAGAGGAGCAGCTTAGTTTTGTTGGGGTTTAGGATTAGATGTTGATTGGAGAGCCATTTTTCCACTGTATTGAAGGTATTTTGGGTTAATGTGAATAGAGTAGCTGGTGAGGTGTCAGAACAAATCAAGGTGGAGTCATCCACATATTGAATGCAGGTAGCATCTGGGATGACTGAATGAAGGTCATTGATAAAGATGAAGAAAAGAAGGGGTCCTAGTATCAAGACCTGGGAGACTCCTAAGATGATGGGTAGGTGAGATGATAGCTTGTCCTGCCATAGGACTGCCTGTTTCCTGCCCTGCAGGTAGGATTGAAACCATCGGAGTGCATGGTTGTTTAAGGAGAAGGCCTTCAAGGTATTTATAAGCATTTTGTGGTCAGCCATGTCAAAAGCCTTGGATAGATCTAGAAAGAGTGCTGAGGATAATTTGTTATTATTGTGGTTGTGGTTAATAACATTAGAGAAAGACAGGTTCTTGCCGCCCCTATATTGCCTTTTTTAGGCAAGGTTCAAATGACAAATTCAACACCATAACAGGTACAGGCAAGCAAAAACTGAGGGTGATGCTACTCAATGCTAGAAGTCTAAATCTCAAAATGCACTCACTTGAGGCACTCCTTAAAATGTAGAACATCGATATCTGTGCAGTGACTGAGACCTGGTTCAAGGCTCCAGAAAGCATCCCTGCACTACCAGGCTATAACTCATACCACACTTTTCGGCCATGTAACCTGGACCGGAACACCAAAGGCGGAAGTGTGTCCATATTCATTAAGGATATCCACACCTCCAGGCTTGTTGCTGAGCATAATGCAGCCGAGGTTATCCAAGTGCAACTAACTCTGGGCAAAACTGCAATCCAAATTGTAGCTTGCTACAGATCCCCCACCATGCCCCAGGATTCCCACTCCTCTTTTCTTGATGCACTGGAAAATATTAGGGTTCAACCAAACACCCTAATAATGGGTGATTTCAGCTACCCCACCATTAACTGGGAAAACTACTCATGTACCAACTCCTTAGCATAACGCTTTCTGGAATTCATAAACTCCAATTCCCTGGATCAACTTATCCACACCCCCACCAGGGGCAACAATATCCTAGATCTAGTCATTACCAACATGAGTGACCGGTGTTCCACACCTGAAGTCAACGCCTCATTGGTACGATCCGACCATAAGCTAATTACCCTAGATATCCACATCCTGCCCCCACCCCCATTAAGGAAACCATGGTAAAAAATTTCTCCAAAGTTAACTTCATGCTTATTAAGACAGAAGTGGCGAACTTCATGACACCCATGCAGATGGACAATACAGGTACGACTACTGAATCCTACACAATTGCACTTTATAAGCACTTACACGAGTGCATGGATCGAGCTATCCCGAACAGAACCAAGACACTATCCTCCAAAAAAGGAAGCCAATCTGGTGGTCCCCTGCCATAAACAAACTGTACAACAGAAGGAAGAAACTGTTGCAAAAGAGAGTAAAATCCCATGAGTGGAAGAGCTCCCTGGTCAGTCTCAGTAAGAAGCTGCAATTCCTGATAAAATCCTCTAAAGCTAGTTACGAAAACAAAATCATGACTGATTCTAAAGACAACCACGAAGCATTCTATAGCTATGTCAAGAATCTCAATGGCAACACTCATATCTGCTCTGAGTTACAGCACAATGGCACTAAATATACAGACCCAACTGATATTACCAACATCCTGGCAGATAGGTTCAGTGCTAACTTTACCCCCCCCCACCCCCTAAAGAGCCCATCTCTATACCAGAAGAATGCAAAGTTCCTGTAATCACAGCTGCACAGGTAAAAAAACTCACTCTCCAAAGCCAAGAACACAGCATTCATGGGACCAGACAACATCCCAGGCTGGATTCTGCACGAACTACAGAATGAACTGGCACCCCACCTAAGTACCATGTTCAATCATAGCCTCACCTCAGGCTTTGTGTCTGCTGAATGGCACACAGTGACGGTTATCCCACTCCACAAGGGGGGAGCCACCAAGGACCCTGGGAACTACCGCCCCATTAGCCTGATGAGCCTGGTCTGCAAGGCCATGGAACGTATCATCATGGAACTTATAAACAAAGACATTGGTAATCTTCAAACTCTGGACTCCACCCAGTTCAGGTTTGTAAAAGACAGATCATGTCTCCTAAACCTGATAGACTTCTTTGAAGCAGTCACCAAAGCCATAGACGAGGGTAAGGTGGTTCACACAGCCTATCTAGATCTTTCCAAGGCTTTCGACACCATCCACCACTCTGGAATTATAGATAAACTCACTAAACTAGGTATAAATCCCTATGTGATAAGATGGGTTGCCAACTGGCTCACTGACAGAACCCACACTGTGAAAGTAGCAGACTCCAAATCCATCTTCAGACCAGTGACAAGTGGAATACCACAGGGTTCAGTCCTGGGTCCTCTCCTGTTTGGTATCAACTTCACTGAAGTACAGGCTAACACAGAAGGTCTTTGGCTAATGAAGCTCGCAGATGACTGCAAACTAGGAGCCATAACTGAAACTCCTAACAATGTGGACATCCTACAAAAGGGCCTCATTGAGACAGATGCCTGGTGTCAAAGCCATGGCCTCAAGCTCAATGCCAAAAAGTGCATTGTCATCCCCTTTGGTAAAAACTCTGTACCCATGAACTACAACATAGGCGGTAGTATACTTAAAATTGTAAGTGTGATAAGAGACCTTTGGACACAGGTGGACAGTAGTCTCTCCTTTGATAATCACATCACCACAGTAGTCAGGAAATCCTTCTACATGGCACACCTCATCACAAAAGGTTTCTCATCCAGAAAAAAAGAGGTAATTGTTCCCCTCTACTCATCACTCATTAGACCCATTATAGAGTACAATGACCCATTTAGTATGTACCTCACAAGACATCTACAACAACTGGAAAGGCCGCAGAAATACCTCACAAAGAGGATTACTGGCCTCAATCCGATGCCCTATGCAGACCGTCTCAAAAAACTTCAGCTTTACTCCATCGCATATCACCTACTCAGAGGTGATCTCTGCCTAACATACAAAGCTATGTCAAACCCAGAGCTTTTGGACATGCTCCACTTAAAGAAATCCCAATCCCTCCAAGCTACACGCTCTAGGGACCTAAACCTTGTCACCACAATAAACAGAACATGCCAGAGGGATAGATTCCTGTCCCAGAGACTTCCCATACTCCGGAATAAACTACCTATCTATATCAAACAAAGCTCCTCATTAGCACTCTTCAAGTAAAATCTTGATGCTTGGATAGGAAATAGGAAATTCACCCCGGGGATCACTTCTGTGGCTCTGCTCGACAGTGGCACAGGAAAATAATTTTCTTGAGTGGCAAAAGCCAGGGTACCTTTTTGGCTGGGCTTGTATAGGCCCCAGGCTGATTGCCTAGTACCTACCTATGAACCTATGGATGGCAGAAGTAAAACTGTGGTGTGTCTTGATGCCATGATGAAAGTTGGACAACAGCTTGTTCGGTGTGAGGTAGTGCATATCTGTATGTGTACACACTTCTCCATAATTTTAGCTAGAGGTGACAGAATAGCTATGGGTCTAAAGGTTGACAATTCAGTGGAACTGCCTCCTTTATGGAGAGGTATGACATGGGAGATTTTCCATATAGCGGGTACAGCAGCTTCAAATATATAACTCTTTTGATTAAGATTGAGATAGGGTATGCTATGGTGTCAACAGCCTTTTGCAGACAGTCTGCTGGGAGGAGGTCGGCAGCCAGGGTGGTGGGTCTTAGTTTCTTAAGTAGGGCATGAATAAGCTGAGTAGGAACAGGTTGGAAGGTAAAGTATGTTTGGGTACTGGGTGTGGCTGCATTAGAATTAGAGCCATTGGGAGAGAATTGGCTGGCTAGAGACTGGGTAGTCTCTGTGAAGAAGCTGTTGACGTTATTAGTAATGTCTACTGGGGATTTTTGTTGGGAAGCTGAGGGGGTGAAGTGGCGGTTTGGCCTGGGTGGAGTAGTTTGTTTATTCCTGCCCAGAACATTTGAGGTTTGTTTTGGTGTTTTTGCAGTAGATGGTAGCAGTAGTTCTTTTTGTCTAAAGTTATGGATTTTTTGGTGTCACTCCTTAGCTGTCTGAATTTTAGTTGATCAAGTGGGGCTTTTGTTTTTTGGTAGGTGGCCCATGCTTTGTTTCTGAGTGAAAGTTTGGTTTTGGTATCTTTAGAAAGCCATAGTGCAATATTAACTTTGGTTCTAATAGAGCGGCTGGGAGCATGGGAGTTAAGAATAGCAAGGAATTTGGTGTTAAAGGATGCTACTGCTTCATCTAGGGGGGAGACTTTTTAGTACTGACCAATTGCATGCCTTAAATTCATTTTGAAACCTGGTGAGAATAAAATTCTTGTTGTTTCTTAATGTTCTATAGGTGGGTTCGTAGGAGCAGTCTACTTTGAGCTTGATTACATAGGTGAGACAGTGGTCACTCAGGTCATCAGGCAAAGTGCCAGATTTATAGGATTGAAGATGGGTATTGATGAGTATCCAGTCTAGGGTACTTTCATTGTTATTGGGTTTTCCTGTTCTGGTGGGGAAGGTTATGATTTGACTAAATTCATAGAGGTTTATGTGGGTTGTGGGGGTTTCACAAGAGCAAGTGTGCCAGTCAATGTTGAAATCCCCAAGAACAATTGTTACTTGGGGGTAGTTATTGGATAACCAATATAAGAAGTCTTCTAACATTTCTGTGTTCCTCCCTGGGGGAATGTTGACACAGACAAAGTTTATATTCTTGTTTTATTAATTTGTAGTTTTGAGATAAGAATCTCAGCATTATTGAACTGGGGTGGTTGTTGGGTGTCTGTGCTGACAGATAGGGTAGACTTGTAAAGTATGGCTACCCCACCACCCTTTCTGGTGGTACGGTCTAGTCAAAACATGTTTTACCCTGGTGGCATAATCTCATGGTCCTTGGTGGCAGGCTTTAGTTAGGCATAATATATCTGGGGAATGAACAGCTAAGAGGGCATGCAGGTGCTGAGTGTTGTTATTTATGCTTCTAATGCTTAGATGGTTGGCCAGCAGTGAGTTAGGAGGTCTATTTGTTGGAGCTATTTTGGTAGAGGATATAGTAGGGGGATTAGGGCCAACAGGTGGGGATGAACCAGGGTTTGGGTGGATGTCGCCATCCTTTGTGAGGTTGTAGTGTATCCTGAGTATGAGTTTTATGATTTTGAATAAAGTTTTGTAATAGTGTCTACTTTTATGACTAATGTAACTAGGTCTAGTAAGATGGTAGTATTTAGGGGTTAAGGAGGTAAGTATGAGGGAGGTGAGTAAGGATGCATTATTATCTGTTGTAGATGGGATGTATGTTTGGAATTTAGGGTAGTGGAAACCTGGGTGATCCTGATATTTGTAGCTGGTAAGGAGATATGGGATGAGTAACGGGTAGTAGTAGAGTTAATAAGAGTAGTTTGGATGATAGCACAGCTACTGAATGAGGCTTGAAACTTAGGCAAAAGGAATAGTAGAGTTAGAGGACTAGTGGTATCAGGTTGAGGGTGGTGCTGTTGAGTGACAAGTTGTTACCGATTGGTTTAAAACAGTGGGGTGTGGTCTAGTACTGATAAATGTAACAGCACCAGGGGTGGGATGAATTTGGGGGTAGGGTGGGGTGCAAAGCGAGACCAGGTGAAGCAAGGGCAAGCAGAGCAGGGATGAACCAATGCCTTTACTAAGTTGTAGTAGTTTAACCTGTTTGAGGAAAGAGGGGGTGGGGGAAAAGAGAAATTAGTAGGAGTGGTTAGAGGGAGACCTTGATTGACTTAAGACACCACACCAGAGGTAAGTTTAATGTAAGGGCCTAAAACCTGCACTCAGCACTTTAATGTCACTTGCACTTAGCACTTCAATTTTACTTTTGTTTAGCAGGAAAGACAGACCAACAGTATACAATTTTGAGGATTTTACAAGGGTTACTTGTTCAAATGTCAGTCAAATAAGTAAAACTTTTAAACAGGAATCTATGTCTAAGTGTAGAAAGCCAGAAAGGTACAAGGTATACCTGTAAAAATTAGGGTCAGAGAGACAAATGTAAGAGTCAGTGTACTTTAGTTAAAGGGGTAGGAGGCAAACAATCAAGCAGAAAAGAGCCCTAAGGCTGACCAAAATAGTGACTCACTTAGTTACACAGCACTGTAAGAGAAAGCTTAACAAATTGTTTTTTATATGTGTAACCTACTCTGATTAATTGATTAATTGATACAAATCCACAGTACTTAATCTAACCCAATTTAGTAGTATTAGCACTCAAATAAAATAGATAGAAACTGAAAATATATGTGGGCTGCAAAAACTATAACAAAATAATAAATAAATAAATAATTTGTAAATACACTTTTTCCTAAAATATACTTAAAGCTTCTGAGCTTTATTCTTAAATACAGGAACCAGGTGAAATTGCTGATGCCCAGTTTGCGGGTGACATCTAACCTGAGCTGTCAAACCAGCTAATGATACTCAAAAAATCCTTCCAGGGTCCACCTCTAGGATTTTTATCAATTATTAACAGGAAGGAAAACTGTTTAAAATCAGCACAGGCAAATGAATGTCTTTGTAGTGCATTCTTGAGATTATGTTTTGAAATGTATTTATTTTTTATTTATTTATTTTACATTTGTTGACCGGAAGAGTCAGGCTGAGCTAAAAATTTAGCCCTTTTTCAGTGGAGGCCCAGGGAGAAAAGCTCCAAAAATATTATACGATTACAATTTAAAAATATAACAGATGCAAATATACAAACAAAAAATAAAATTACAAAGCATATCCTGAGGATCTATTATCTAGTATGAGTAAGATTAGATAATTATTATGTCTTTTATATTATATTAGATAGTATGCTGGGAATATGAGAAGAGATTGAATTATACAGTCATTAGGAAATAGTTAAATATAAAACATTTTTGTTTATGGATATGAGTTTAGAGGAGGTATTAGTAAAGAGAAGAGTTTGAATAAAGGGTAGTACATTTTAGTTAAGTAGGGCTGATAAGACTAAAGGATGATAGGGAAGTGGATACAGGTGGAGGGTTTAGGGTGATGGAATGGAAAGTGTCAGATGGTAGGTAGCAGTAGGGATGGGGAAATGTTTTATGTTGGGTGTAAACAGAGACAGGACCAGAGAGTTTTAAATGTTCTTTAGCAGCAGCTTTGAATTGTTTTGGTTGATTTAGGACTCTTAATATGGAGAGGAAGTTTGTTCCAGGATATGGTAGGATGATAGTTGTATACATTGCATCCAATATTAGTCCTAGGTGTATAGATAAGTAATAGTTCTTGATCTGAGCTTCAAAGTGATCTTATTGGAGAGTCGTGGAATATATAGGAAGATAAGTTAGGGCAGTAGTTAGGTTGATATAATATAGAGTGAATAATTTGGAGCTGGGAAAGAAGAAGCAAGTTTGGAAGTTCCAGCCAGTTTAGTTGCCGAAGTGAGACACAGTGATGGGTTTTGTAAGTATGTTGGGCAGAGAATCTGGATACTTTGTTGTATGTTGAGTTAAGTTTTGCTAGGAGAGTAGAGTTTAGATTTGTGAGCACTTGTGAGCCATATAGTAGAGTAGGTAGGAGATAAGTATGGGATAGGGTTACATTGGCTTTGGAAGTTAGAAACTTTCTTTTTCTGTATAAAAGTCCTAGTTTCTGGTGGGTCTTCCTAATACAGTTGTTTATGTGCAAGTCAAATTTGAGTTGATCATCTATGGTGATGCCAAGGAGTTTGGTGTTAGCTTTTGGGACAACTGGAGTCTTGTTAAGAGACAGTATGGAGAAGTTAGTTTTGAGATAGTTAAGGGATTTAGGAAGAAAGAGTAAAAGTTTAGTTTTTTTGGGGTTCAGGATTAATTGGTGGTTGGTAAGCCAGGTTTCTACAGATGCAAAGGCTTCTTGAGTACTAGAAATGAGATCAGAGGGAGAGTCAGAGATTGTAATCACAGTAAAGTCATCTGAATATTGTACAATTGATGACCCAGAGCAAGAGGTATAGAGTAGATTGGTAAATATATTAAATATCAATAGACCCAGTATGGATCCCTGAGCATCTCCCATTTTTACTGAGGGGGGGAGAAAGTGCAGAGAGCCATTTCACTTATTGTAGTCGATCAGAGAGATAGCTAGAGAACCAGGAGAGTGTAGCAGAGGAGAAATTGAAGTTAGTTAGTTTTGCCAGAAGTAGAGAATGTGAGATGGTATCAAAAGCCTTAGAAAGGTCTAGAAATAAGCAGGATATGAGTTTATTATTGTCATGAGCCAGTGAGATAGTATTAGTAAAGTAGATAAGGGCAGTGATTGCGCTATGTTTTGGCCGGAATCCATGCTGAGTGGGTGAAAGTAGGTTTTCCAGAGTTAGGTATTCCAGTGTTTGCTTATGGATACATTTTTCAAGTACCTTAGAAAGAGGTGACAGAATGGCTATTGACCTAAAATTAGAGATTTCTTGGGAGTTACCTCCTTTGTGGATAGGTAATGTGTAAAATTCTTTCCAGATGGATGGAACTTTTGATTCGGAGATAGAGCGGTTGATTAAAATGGATACAGGAAAAGCAAGAGTATTGGCAGCTATCTGGAGGAAGTAGGAAGGAATGTTATCAGCAGAAGCTGAGCACGGTTTTAATTTAGAGAGTAGAGATTTGATGTACGTAGTTTATACAGGTTGCAAAGAAAAGGGTTTAGAGGGGTTGGAGCTAGGAGATATGACTGTTAGATCAGACTTTTTAGCTGGAGTAGGGTTTGTACTAATCATTTTAGTTACAGTTTCAATAAAAAAGGTATTAAAGATAGTGGCAGTTTCATCAGATGTCTTATTTGGGTAGGGATTTGGGGGGGAGGGGTTGCCAGGGTGCGGTATTTGGTTAAATGAATTCCCAAACTTTCTGGGATTAGATTTTAGTGCTGTAGGAGGGTTAAAATAGAAATCCTTTTTATCTTTGGTAATATTTTTTTTGTTAGATTTATAAGTTCTTTGTACTTTTGCAAGTCAGAGGGGAGTTTGTAATTTCTCCAGATTTTCCAGTGCCTGTCCCCATTTCTCATTAGGGTGTGGGTTTCCTTAGAGAACCATGGGGATATTTTTGATTTTATTCTAACAGTGTGAAGAGGTGCCAAGAGAGTTTAGTATATCTAGGAAGACTGAGTTAAAAGAATGGACTGCTTTGTCCAGAGTAAGGACATTAAGGTGAGTCCAGTTTACTCTAGCAAGAAGTGTCCTAAAGGTGTCAGGAGAGAAGTTGGAAAGTTTACGGCAAGTTATATATCTAAAACATTCAACTTCTCTGATGTAAATAACTACCTTTCCTCAGGTATCTAGGTACTAGAAAAATTTATTTACATTTTTTTCTTTTTTACTTTCTCTAGCTCTAGAAACTCCTAACAAAATACACTCACTATTTTTCTCAACTTCTGCCTTTCAATATCCAATGATTTTGACATATATATTATAACCATGTCTATTGTTTTACCTGATATTACAAATACTTGCATGTGGAGCTTTTCTCCCCGGGCCTCTGCTGAAAATGGACATAAATCCAGTTGGACCAGCCCGGTCAACAAATGTAAAATAAAATAAATAATAAAATAAAAATGAGATCTGGTAAAATGGGGAGTAAATCTAGTCACTTTTATTGGGGAGTGATCACTAAGGGTGTTAGCTAGGTTTTCAGGGTTATGATATATAGAAGGGTCAGATACTAGTATCCAGTCAATTAAGGTACTTAGAGTATGTGAGTTATTATAGTGTATAGGTTCAGTTAGTTGAGTAAAGGTATGTAGATTAATGCATGAGGTAGAGTTTGGATTTAGTGCTAGCCAGTTGATATTTACATCACCTAAAAGAATTATCTCATTTGAGTAATGTTTGGTAAGATAAGATTCCTGGAGGAATATAGATGGCTACTACTGTGATGATGCAGAAATTATTGAGTTTAAAGTTTGCAGCTAGGATTTCTGCTGGGAAGAATGATGGGCTTGCAGTGTGTTGACATGAGTGCCATGCCACATAAAGAACACCACTGCCTCACACTTTCAAAACCAAAGTGCCTTCTTATCAAGTACAGCCTAGTACTTGTCATAACTTCTCTGGTCTTCAAATTAAAATTTTGCTGGAAGATTGACCATAAGAACCTTGATATACAACCACAGGCTATTCCTGTCTACTGCTAACTTTCCAACACCCCGTAATATACCCCACAGTACACGTCATACATACATACAAATATTTCAAGCAAAGGCATTAATGCCCTTCTAGCTTGTCAATACGCCAAAACACTTGTTCTCATAATAAATATCCAAGCTGTTCTTAAAAATATCTAAACTAGTACTTGCTTTAATGTAATTTGGTAGTCTGCATCAGCTATTCTGTCAGAGAACCAATTAGTACACTTCTCATGCCTACAGAATCTCCTAAATAGATTGTCTGATGATTCTCTAGTACTTTTTGATAACCCCAAACATTCCCAGAGATAGTTGTCTCTAGATGCCCTATATACCTGAATAAGATATCCTCTTAGATATCTGTAAGAGACACTGTACAAGTTCAGATATTTTAGTCTTTCATAATAACTTAAATTTTCACATCTATGGATGGTCTTGGTATATTTCTGCTGTACTCTTTCCAGTTTACTCATGCTTGTTTTCTTACAAGGTTTCCATATTGTCATTCCATACCAAGTTTGGGTCTAAAGTAACTAACAAACAATGACTTTATCATTTTTGATTTCCTAGACTTTATAAATCTTTTTATACAACCTATAGTTCTATAACTATCATTAACCAATTGGTTGATATGATTAGAAAAACTCATAGCTGAATCTACCCATAAATCCAGGTCCTTAAATGAGTCTACAGTTTCAATCAGTGTGTGCTGTATTAAATATTCACCTTTCAGTTTATATCTCCCAAATCTCATATGCTTAGTTTTTGATGTATTTATCAGCATTTTATTCCCCTGTGCCAAAATGGTCAATTTAGTCAAGTTATTTTGTAGACATGCCTTATCTGTAACACATGTAAACAGTTTACCCAATTTCAGTTTGTCTGCATATAGACTGTAGAACACCTCAGATGAAAATGTTATGTCTGAAAGATATAGTCTAAACTACTAAGGGTCTTGGACAGAGCCCTGTGGGATACCCTGACTGTAACCAAGGATTTCGCCTGTCCAGTTGCTGTATGATACTTGCCATGTCCTATTTGTAAGCCATGCAGCTACCCATCTTATCAAGAGTACATCAATATCTAGATGTACTAATTTATTGATCAGTATTTTGTGTATGACCCTGTCAAATGCTGAAGTTAATCTATATAAATTACATCACAGCACAATTTTGCACTCATAGCTCTTATAATATTGTTATAGAACATCATGTTACAGGTGGTAATAGATCTATTTTCAACATATGCATGCTGACATATGGTTTCAAGTCCCAACCTATCCACTTTTGACAATAACTTATCCAATAGTACCTTCTCCATTTTTTTTCCACAACATGAAAGTAGACTTAAGGGTCTATATGACTCTGGGTTTGTCCTACTCCCCTTTTCCTTAAAGACAGGTTTAATAATCGCATGTCTCCAATCTTGAGGAATCTCCCCATATTTATATGACCTAGTGAATAATAGATATAATGGTACCATAAATTCTTGCTGAAGTGTTCTCAGGTCATTGTTACTAATTCTGACTCCTCCCTGTGCTTTGTTTGAATCCAGTTTGTGCAGTTCTTTTTCAATATAATCTAATTTGATTCCAGTATCTGAGGTTTCCTGGATGTCACTAGGACAACTAATCACCCATTTTGTGAAGCCAAACTGTTTTGCATAAGATTTTGTAAATATATCTATAATCTGTTGCGTTTGAGAATAAATTTTAGAATCTGTACACAGTTTATCAATTATTGTGTCTTTACTCCTTCCACATCTTATGTATCTATAAAAAGGTTTCCTATTATGCTCAATATCTTTATATAAATTTTCTTATATTCAAATTTGTTCTTGATCTTGTCTTACACTATGCTTAATCTGTTTGTCCAGCTTGTTTATTTCACTTTTCAAAGTTGTAGTTCAACCTCTCTTCCATTTCTTATATTTTTTGTCTCTTACCTTAATCAGATATCTTGTTCTTATGGAAATATATCTCCCTGATATTGTATGACTAGATCCTGATGTTAAACATTTTTTTGATTTTTTGCACTCAGTTTCTCTTTCAAAACTTTGCACATTCCATCTGCAGTTTTTCCACTGAACACCTCACTCCAGTTAGTTTTACATAGCGACTGTTTTGCTTCCATATAATCTGTATGTTAGATTAGGGATTTCCATTTTAAAATAGTTATTAGACATTAGACAGGTTAAAGGGTAAAATAAATTGTGATTCATTTATGCATAAAAGACAGTTAAGCAGAAAGGAAAATAACCTTGCTGGCCAAGCATGGAAGACAGTTTATTAGAAAGGAAAGATAAGCTGTGTGCAGACAGAATGTTCTTTTCTCAAGGGAAAGATACAATCTTGTCAGTTGCAGAATGTTCCTTAATAAAATGTTCACCTAAGCAAATACAAAGCCTGAGACCAAGGTTAGAAAAAGTAAATAAGGAAATTTACAAAACTAAAGCAATATAATATGCTGTGTTCAGGATAGCAGGGCAGTTAAGGTTAGTAAGTAAGTTCATTAAACCTGTTACTTCAGAGAAGATGTCTAACACTCGAGCATGAGTACAGAAAACAGGTAATCTAGAGACTATGTCAGTTTACATGGTTCAGGACAATCAGAATGATGTACAGTAACCTGAATTGTTTATCAGTACTGTTAACAGAGGCAGTATTCAGATGCTGTAAACATCTAATAAAGCCATATGAAATGAACTACAGTGTTTGGAAAATTCATTTTTAAAACTACACAAGACTTGGTCCATAAGGAAGAGACTGACACCTACTCAACACGAGCTTGGATAATTAAGACTTTCGTTTCTCAGTCTCATTGCATACAGTGTTGCAGGCTAATTACGGTACAGTACAGTATTATCAAATCTTACACTGTAATTAACCTGCTGTGCATTGGTTTAGATTTCAGTTTGGCAGAATTATCTAGCAACAAATTAACCTTTATAACCCCATGGTTGCTGCACATCAATGGTGGTAACATTTGACCTGAAGTAACAGTAATTTCTGTAGGAACACAAACAATATCTAGTATGTTCCATCCCCTGGTAGGTTTTTTTGCAATCTGAAACAATTGTTGTTACTAATGTTGTTGAATTGATATTATTCCAGTCTCTTTCTGGTAAATGTAAGTCCCCAGCTAATATTATTCTTCCCTCCTGTGTTTTGTGCAAGAAATGTATGAATTCCTCTAGGTCATCTGCACTTGACTTTGTTGGTGTATACACTCCAACACATTGTTATATGTTCCAAGGTTGTCTTTATTGTTACAGTTGCACAGTCTATAGTCTTGGTGTTATCACTGTACATGTAATAATCACAAGTCTCATAGCTATCTTTAATCCCTATCATAACACCTCCTCCTGATTTTTTGTTTGAATGTCTGTTACAGTAAAAACATTTATACCCTGACAGAACTGGTTTCCAGTCATTGTTCCATGTTTCACAAACAATAACAACAATCTTGTGGGAACGTAGCAAATTTTCCAATAAAAAACTTTATTATTAATGCTCCTAGCATTAACAACCATCAGAGATGCATCAAATGTTGCTATCTGTGAAGTGTTAAATTTTCGACTTGGCAAAAATCCTGCCTAGTGTTTGTCAAATATTGCAAAATATCTGCTGCAAAAATTCTCTTCCCTGATCTTTCACAAATGCATGCTATCTTGTCTGAACACATGTGCCCAAAACTAAGCTTGGATGCTCTACACATTTCCATTTTTTTTAAAACAGGACATTTTTTCCATGTAGCTATTTACCCAAAAAATGTTTTCATTTATAGCAACCTGACTGTCCATTCTATGGGTGATTTGTGAAAAATACATCCTAATACCAGTACAAACTATACTACCTAAGAGGACTGTCAATTCCCTACTGACAGTCAGAGAATCCTTGTGGATGCCATCATTTGTACCGACATGAGTAAAAACAGATCCATGCCTCTTTAAATTAAGGCATTCCAAGGCTTGTCTCACGTCTTCTGTTTTTGCTCCTGGCAAGCATAACTCTATTCAGTGTTCATTATCTTCTTTGCAAATATAAGTATCAGTTCCTCTAATAATTGAATCACCAATTACAGGAATTTCTCTGCTTACTAGCTCTGAAGAATCTTCAGCTTCTAATACAGTAATATCTACTCTAACAATTGTTACGAAGGATATATCTTAATCACCATTAGTCTTATTAATCCCACTATTTTCATTGTGTATTAATTTCTAATCCAGCTGGTATTGTAAATCCACAGCTTGAGCCATGTAGTCAACATCTGTCTTTCTCTTCTTTTTTTCTTACAGTAATGTTCTTCAGTCCTTCCACGTTCAGTTTTGATTTCTTCCTTTTCACCTGCCACTTGCCTCTTTCTTCTACCTTCTCTTTTGGAAAAATTATGCCTTTTTCTGTAGGCTGAAGGTTTTCAGATAGAAAAATATTATCAATCGCTGTAATCTGTGTGTTACATAACAAAGCAGTGTCCTTTTTAGTAAGAATTCTCTTTCCTTTACAGTCATTAATCAGTTTCTTTTTCTTCTTGTTATTTGTTGTGAACTTCTTCCTTTCTTTCTTTTTTTATTTCCTTCTAAACAAACTGGATCCTCAGATTGTAGAATACTTGCATCCAGAATTTTAAAGTTGTCATGGTCATCATCTTGTTTCATAGAGGTTGAATGATCTTTGTAGACAATAGATGCATCATTTCCTAAATGTGTTCTATTTGTTCTTTGCCTAACATTAATTATTTCACTAGTCCAGTAATTAATATATGAAACAACAGTTCTCCAATGCCAATTGCACAAGTGCAATCATTATCATTAAGCCTAGATTTACTTCTAATAATGGTAAGCAAATCATCCAACCTTTGATGCAAGGAACACAGATCACCAGTATTACCAGCTGTTACCTTTAAATATGCATAGCATTTATTACATTGTACAAGATATTTGTGCATTAGCAAATTGTTAATTGCATCTTCATTTAAGGAATCCATGTTCAGCTTCAAATGAATAAAATATTGTAAAATAAAAGAATAATCAAAATCAGTAACCACAGAATTCAAAGAGAACTTAAATCAACTTCTATGACAAAAAAAAATCACACAAGCAATATACAACTAAATACTAAAGTGGAGTTGTGCTGACAATACAAGTTCTGCAAGCCAGACTTAAGTTGTAATTCCTTTAAGTCGTGCACTTGCAGTCGCACTTCTTTTTAACAGTAAAGATCAATACATCACAAACCAAAGTAGGACTCTTTAGATATGCTTTCTCATTGCTAGCTCACCGCATCTCGGAATTCCTATCCACTAATGCAAAGGCCATTTAATCTTAACCACATATTCAGCCAACAGCTTAAGCAGCACCTATATAAAAACCTATATAAGTACATAATGCCTCCTGAACATCATGTACGGCAGAGCTTCCTCTGAAAGCATTTTACATCCTTATTATAATGATTGTGTTTCCCAAGGGAATGTCTGACATACTTCTCAGCTAGGATTCTTCCTTCAAGTCTCCCCTTATTCCTCCTGCTGATTCTCTTTCCATTCTGGCTAAACAACTTTACTGACTACCCAGCCCTCTGACTCTCCAAAATGCTGTCCATTCAATTCTTGTATTTCTGTATCTTGTGATTTTCTGCATATATAGTGTAAATTCAAAAGTTGTTTATTCATGTAATGGTTTTAATGTTAAAACATGCTATTGTGGGCAGGTTAATTAATTGCTTATTGTTAAATTGAAATGTATGGCTACAGCTGGATTGTTGTTAATGTGTCATGTGCTTATTGTTAAATTGCTATGTTTGATTACTCTCTCAGTTTGTAACTTTGGGCTGAATCTGTCAGTCACTCTGATTGACTTATATTTTTTCACATTTCTTTTATTCCTTTTGTTTCTGTAACTGAATTTATGAGTTCCAGTAGAATTACTGTTTGGAACCTGTAGCTGTAAATGAGGAATGGTTTTAGTTTATTAGTGTCATATACCTATTTTCAAGGCTAATAAACACTTTACAGGTTACTACTTTGACTTCTTCTGGCTTTTCCCGGTTAGGGGTCGCCACAGCAGATCTTCTGTCCACTCATGATTGACAGTGGAGTTTTACAGTGTCGAGTTGCCATCCTGGCGCCCAGCCTTCCACAGAAGGCACACACACACACACACACACACACACACACACACACACACACACACACACACACACACACACACACACTCACACCTGGGGCCAATTTAGAGTGTCCAATCCACCTACTGCATGTCTTTTGGATGTGGGAAGAAACCGGAGCAACCGGAGGAAACCCACGCAACAACAGGGAGGACAAAATACAAATAGTTACAATGTGGATTTAAATCTAGGTTTTTTGTCTTCCTTAACAAGGGGATAATCATCCTGTAGCCGCAGAAATGCAAGTGGTTCAAAATGATGCCTTCTGCTGTTCAGCAACTAACTTCCTCCTTCTCCTGTCATCTCTGATTTCTAAAGTTTTCTGTGGATTTTCCTCTCATCGTCACCAATATTTTATCTTCGTTTACAATGTTGTATCATCATCATCATCATTATTATCATCATTATAAAACTGATATCTTTTAACAATACATTTTCCATTGTTTAAAATACATATTTGTAATACCAATTTCTTTCTGTTGAAACAAAAGCTATAAATAAATAAATAAATGGTTAAGATGTTTACCTTACAGACACAAGGTACAGGGTTTGATTCTCACATGAGGTAATTGGCTAGGCTTAAAATGGCCCACAAGGGCAGTTAGCCTACTACTAATCTATGAAGCTATGACTCTATGAATCTATGAAACCCGCAGGGAGAAAACTGCAAGAGGCAGGATGCAGAAGTTCTAGTAAGAAGATGAGAACTGATCATATGAGTTTAACTCTGCTTCAACAGTTGCAGAGCAATGTGTTGTACCAAGTGGTCAGTACAAAGAACTTGGCATTAATGTGTAATTAAGAAGGTGCTTACTACCACCAAGGCCATTTCACTGAGTTCCTCTCCTGCTGGGGTGAGTGTAGTACTGGGGTTTCATTCTCCATCAGAGAGCTGCAGTGGAATAGAAAGAACCCTGAAGGTGAAGTTAACACTGAGTTAATAGGCTTTAATGAATGCTCTTAGTAGAGAGTCAATTGTATATCCTGCATTTGCATTTATCTGCATTTAATATGGATAAGTCAGTGATGTGGTCACAATATACTACAGAGACCTCACTTTACATTTCATTTGAGGTGTGAATGCCTCTGATGCCCATAAAAATCAGTCATGTTGTCAGTGCTGCAAACAGTCAAAAGCTACATCCCTGAGTTTGATGAAAGGGAGCTCAGTGCTAAAATATCTTACAGGTGTGCAAGGTATTAGAACTGCAATGTTAGACAGAGGTTAGGGGACTAGTGAATAAACTCAGCTGCAGCTGCAAAATATATGTCTCACAGAGCATTTGAGAAGGGACTTCTTGTGTGGGGGTACATTTAAGTGTCACATAACCTTTTAAGTATCTTAGCAGAAAACTGTGAGACATCCATGTCAACCATCCCAGAGGCACTGTACAATGTCACTGCAGCTGGCCAGTGTATCATAGAATGCAATCTTCAGTTCAAACCTACAGACAATGCTGTGACAAGTGTCTAAAGCAGTCTGACAGAGAGCTAACAGAGCAGGCAATCAATCCAAGGACACCACAGGGAACTGCTGGTAGGATGAGTGAAGACTGTTAAGCAGGGATAGAGAGGGGCATCATTATCCACTCATCCGAGGAATACGGTATTGACACAAATGACCCTTTGAAAATCTAATGCTTGAAGTAGGTGAGATGGCTGGGGGTTATTTTAAAGATCTGCTTGACAGCTTTAGCAAAAACCTTAGAGACATTACCTGCACTCAGTAAATGTCAGACATGGATACTGAAACTGTCAAGAAAGCCTGGAGTATTGATCTGGAAAGTGAAGCAGGTGTAATTTAAGGTAAACTTTATAGCATGACTGCTGCTTTCATTGCAGTTTCTTTTTTCTTGTTCTTTTCATTTTTTTAAACATTTTTTCACAAAGTGCACACCTTTTATCACACTGTTAATTCTAAATTGTTTACCTCCAAGTGCAAGTACAAACATTGTATCACTTGTACCCTATTTCCCTTTCTGTTTTATAATAAAATTTCTCTGTTCCTTGTTGCTGTAAATGCTATTAAAGGGTGTCTGGTTACCAAGGCAAAAAACAGCAGATAGTCCAGAATTTAAGTTACTGCTGAAAGCAATGAAACAGCACTTACAATATTAACTACTTGTATATCCTGTTGTATTTCATTTAGTGCTGTTCTTAAAAACAACCAAATGCCCAAGATAAAAACATTCAAGAATGTCTACTCTGATGTCAAAATGTAATATTTCCACAGTTTGTCTATATGCAGACACATTCACAATAAGAAACACCACTCAGTAGTATAATTACAATTACAACTGTGTAAGTATCATAAAGTGATTATCTGTTCAATAGCAAAGGGCATACATATGACATGAATGAATATAACATTAATGCAAAGCACATGAACGTATGAAGCACATTCAATGATAACTCAAGTTAACTTAAATGCTTACTGTAATCATGAAGCTTTTTATAAAATGTAGATGTGACAGTATGTACACATAGTAAGCAAATAATACAAATGTAGGAACACAAAGAAGCTGTAGCAAATAAAATCTACATATATTGTAAATGGGTCTACTTTGACCCATCGAAATAACACTTCAGCGAAACTCACTTTCACTTGTCTGGTTTCATAAAAGTGTATTTCTCCGGAAATGCACTTTGGCAAAACTACAGATCACAAAATCATTAACAAAAATAAATAAATAAATACACTGCAGTAAATTATGCAAGGGGGCAAGCCCCCATGATCCCCCCACACCCCTACTACTAATATATACCAACTCCGAGACTGCACTATGGTGGGGAAAAGGGAAAATTACACTATCATTCGCTAATGTGCATTCCAACATTTTCAAAACGACATTACAGAAACTGGAAAAGACAAATTCATCCATTCCAGTCTCACATAAGTGCCATTCCACACACACATACACAAACACAAACACACGCACATACACACATATACACACACACACTCACACAGCTCATATAATATATATATATATATATATATATATATATATATATATATATATATATATATATATGGTTTCACTTCATATTGCCAAAATGAATGTCAGCATTTCGGCAGTATATAAGCTGAAATCATCAGAACAACGACACCTCACATTCACGAAACCACAACATTGAACACACAGCATACAGCACACACACACACAAACCATAACACCCATACCACAAAACAATGACATACAACACAACACCACACAGACACACACACTACACAAATGCATGAGGTCTAGCCCCCCTGCAGCCCCCACACCTCCCTACTTATATATACTAGCTCCGAGATCGCACAAACAGTAAAAAAACAAAAATCACACACAGCCAACACACACACTCATGCCTCCACATCCCTACCCTAACCCACTCGTACAAGTTACAAAAACACTCACGCACACTCACCATAAACTGCAGATACTAACCCAGCTGAACACTTCCATAGGATAACGTTAATGCATAAGCATAGTCCTATTCACGATTATGCATTTTCGTTATTTTGAGGTTTCGGCCTCATGGACACGAATTGCTGAAATTCGGTATTTCAGCAATTCGTGTTTATGAAGTGAAACTATATATATATATATATAAATATATATATATATATATATATATATATATATATATATACACATATAATATATATATATATGTGTATATATATATATATATATATGTCTATATATATCTGTATATATATATATATATATATATATATATATATATATATATATACACACATACACACACACACACACACACATATACATTCACACATATGTATATAACATTTGTTAAAAAAATAATCAACTACCACCAGTGCATAAAAGCTTTGGGCAGGATTCACGAAGGCTTGCACGGAGTCTAAGAGTAGTGTAAGACTCCATGCAGCCCTCGCGATCCAGGAACAGCCCGAAATTCCGTGTAAGAGACCAGCTAAAACGTCTCTTACACGGAGTGGGCATGGATATGCTAATCACCTCACTTGCAGCCGAAAGGCATGCAAATGAGGTAGATTAGCGATCCATGAAGCCCAAACCAGCCCGTGTAAGAGCCGTTTTAGCTGCAGAAATGTACTCAGTTGACAACTGAGTACGTTTCTGCAAATAACACAATGGAGCCATGTCAGCTCCAAATAAAGGGTGCATATGTGTCAGGCAGCATGCCAATGGCCAAATATGTGGCCATTGGCAAGGTACCCCAATGCAAATTTGAGAAATAAATATTTTTTTTTGCCGATGTTTAAACACAGCGCAGCCCCATGCAAACGGGCTGCGCTATGTAAAACATAAAAATGAAGGTTATAAACCCACAAATGTGGGTTTTATGCAATACATGGATTTACAATGCAGGGACCAGCAGACCAAAAATAACATGGCCACCATTTAGTGGTTGCTAAGAGGGGAAGCTGAGTCTAAGACATGTAACTAAGCATTAGTAGGCAATCTGATGTAAATGAGTGTTAGGATACTGAATCCCACTGTCACATAGCAAATGAGCACATTCTGAGTAGTGTAAGAGTTACATAAGAGGGAGGAACAGAGTAGGAGATAGGTGACATCACAGGGGGGAATGGCAGAAAGAAATGCAGTTCACTGGAGGCCAGTGTTACATGACAGATGTCAGACACACATCATGGAAAGAGGAGTGCCACAAGATAAGCATGGGAAAGTCAAGAAATGGAAGGTGTACACTGTTGCTTACACCAAAGTTTCTTGCTGGGTGTGCATGCGCACGTGTGTTTGCCATGAGGCGCGAGTAGGGCAGTGTGCGCACGTGTAAGGCAGACTGAGGATGTGGGAGCCTGTTGGCAGACTTGTAAGACTGTTTGCGCTGATGTGCGCGTGTTTTAACCCGAATAAGTAGATTCTAAACCATGTAAGCATGTGTGCGTGCATGTAAGCCACTGTGAGCATGTTTCCGCTGGTATGCGCGTTGCTCCCCCCTGAGGAAACAGAAAGGAAAAAGGAAGCAACAGAATTAGTAGGAAGCTAGCAGGGAATACTGCTGGAGCTAGCAGGTGAAAACAATTAGAAGCAGGCAATTACACAGGCAGAATAGTAGCCCAGCCAAGCCCTTAAAACTCTGCAAACAGCAGTGCAGGATGTTTCTCTCAAGAGACACTGCAAGACAGGAGTAAGCTATTAGAAGTGAAAACTGAAAAAGCTGAACTCAGAGCAGAAATGCTAGGGGCTGCCATAGCTGTTATAAGGAGACATAGGCTACTTGCTGAGGGTGGTGACAATGCAAATGGTGCCAGACAACCCAAAGTGAGGAGACGGAGAAGAGTGTACAGGCCCAGGGTCACCTACCATGGGTTACATGAGCTGGAGATAGTGGAGCGCTATAGAGTGGACAGAGACTTCCTGCAGCAAATTGTTGAGCTGTGTAGGCCACGCCTCACACACAGAACCAACAGAGGGGAACCCATCCCAGTGGAAACCAAGGTATGTGTTGGCCTAAGAATACTAGCAACAGGTACCTTCCAGAGACCAACTGGTGATATGATGGGGATATCACAGGCATCAGCCTCCAGGGTACTGCACCAGTTCCTGGATGCCATGTCAGCACATGTCGGTGATCATGTATATTTCCCCAATGCCCGTGAGGTATTGGCCAGCAATATGCGTCTCTTCCAGCAAATAGTGGAATACCCTGAGGTAGTGGGTGCAATAGACTGCACGCACATACGCATCAAAGCACCAGCTGGTGAGCGGGGTAGGGCCTACATAAACCGCAAGGGCTTCCCCTACATCAACTGCCAGGTCATGTGTGATGCCCAGGGCATAATAATGAATGTGTGTGCTGGCTGCCCTGGGAGCTACCATGATTCCCATATCTGGCATTTGACGCAGCTGTACCAGACATTTGTCAATGGGGACATCCCACATGGACACCTAGTGGGGGATGCAGGTTATGCACTGGAGCAGTGGCTGATGACACCCATCAGAAACGCACACACACCTGAACAGAAATGCCATAATGAGGCACACGTACAAACACGTAATGTAATAGAGCGTGTGTTTGGGCTGCTCAAGTCACGGTTCCGGTGTCTGGACACATCTGGTGGGGCATTGCAGTGCTCACCAACTACATGTACCCAAATTGTCATGGTATGTGCTATGCTACATAATATGATCTTGCGAAAACAGCTGCAGCAGGACCAGCATAGGGCCGGGCCAAACAGCCCCACACCATTGCCAAGGCCATCACAGGCAGAGCGTGACTTGGAGGAGGAACAACCTGAGCCTGCCCCAGTAGGCAGAAGGAGGCATGCCCAGTATGCCCTGGCCTTGGGAAAGAGGCAATGCATAGCACATACACTGGCTCAGTAGGAACCCTGGGAATGATACCCCTCTATGACTCATTCATATAATAACAGGGATGCCTAAAATGACATAACCTGTACATGTACAGGGAGTGTAGTATGTGCATCCAACAGAGGCAGCCCTGCAGCACCACCTGAGGCATGAATGCCATGTGTTAAGCAATGTAACACCATGTAGTATATGCAAACTTGATGACCTTGACTAACATCCTACCCTCACCAAGCATGATGCCACAATATGACGATGAAATGATCAATTGCAATAATTGGCTGAAGTATTGCTGTTAGTCAAAGGGGATCCAATGTGTGCCAGCCTGGGATGACATGCTGAGCATGACATGATGCTCCACCTGCTAGGGGTGGCGTACACCTATCAGTCCTGGCCTTATGGATACTGGCAAAGGCTGTTGTTACCCACAGCGTGCCTTGAATAGGTAAGGCTCAAAACACAAACCCACCTCCATAGGTATCACAAGGGATAAGAACCTAGATGTAATGCTACCAAATGCCAGAAGTCTAAACAGCAAGATGCATGCAGTCTAAACTCCCCCAGTATGGAGAATGTTGACATCTGTCCTGTAACAGAAAACTCGGTCAAGGCTCACAACAGCACCCTAGCACTACCAGGTTACACCTCATACTGTGCTGTACAGCCTCAAAACATGGAACAAGCTACAAAAGGAGGGTGACTAGCAATAATTGTCAAGGATAACCACACCCCCATGTTGGTACCACAGCAAGAAGCAGCATGGACTAGCCATGGTCAAGTAACAGTGGCTAAAACTGCCTCCCAGTTTATAGCCTGCTACAGACTACCATCCTAACACCAGGAACTGCACTTGGCCTATGTTGGAATACATGAATATATCAAGCCCTCCAAACCACATTATATTGGGTGACTGAAAATACCCAAACATAGACTGGGAGCATTATTCTAGCTCCAACACTGTAGGACAAAAGTGCCTAGAATCCATAAACCAAAATGCCCAGGAACAACGTACCACTCCCACAAGAGGGGTAAGCATACTGGATGTGATAATCAGCAACATGGGTACTGGATGGCAAGATGAGAAGTGTATCCCTCACTGGTAAGACCAGACCATAGAGTAATCACACCGGATATACACATCCTGACCACAGTACCTGTCCAGAAAACCACAGTGAAAAACATGTGTAAAGCAAATGTTGCACTCCTTCAAACTGATGTGGAATCCATTAAAGGCCCTGTGCAGGTGCAAAATATGGGCCACACCTCAGAACCTGTTATACAGGCATTCCATGAACACTGCCAGGAATGCATGGATTATGCAATCCCAAATAAAACCAAGACACAATGCCATACATGCAGGCATCTGGCATGGTGGACTCCAGCCATTACCAAACCATGCAAGAGAATGAGGAAGCTACTACATGATAGAGCAAACATAAAAAGGGAAGTAATCACTGATCAGTAGTATGGCAATAAAATATGTCCACTCATACAATCCACTAAGGCCAGCTACAACAAGTTGAATCTGTGAATCTTGAGGCAATGCTACACCTGCCCCATGTACGCAGACAACCCTCACCTCCCCCCAAGAAATACAAATATATGTGAGAGATGCAACCATTTATTCAAACCGGAGGCTGAGCTCTCTCAACTCAGTACTGTCAAAACTAGTCAGGAGGAGAAGGTAACCACACACACCACAAACCCAGTCTCACACAGACCTATCACAACTGCAAACCAAAGACATAAACACAGAAAAACATTCCCGGAGGCCCTAATTACAAACACACCACATCAACAGAAACCTCCAAAGCAGACACCCAAGCAACTACTACCTCCAAACATAGCACATGCAACACATAGTACACAAAGCTGGTGTGCCAAACAGTCACAGGCCAGAAGGAGAAACAACATGCCTGATACAGTTGTAATAGGTGACGCCATAGTCAGACACACTGCTGTCCCACTCACCAGACTGAACAAGGGAAAGGGTACAGTAAGCTGCCTGTAGGCTGCTACAATATGCTACATAACACAAGTACGCAGGTCACCCCAAAGCAAGTAGAAATATGATGCAGTCATTGTCCATGCTGGCGTGAATGACCTGAGATGTACCTCCCCAGACTACATGAAAAGAGACATAGATGAGCTCTCAGATTATGTAGTCCAGGCTGGTATGACACTGACCGTGTGCAGCATCCTACCCTCACCAAGAATGATGCCACAGTACAAACACAGAATGATCAGCTTTAACAAGTGGCACAATTACTGGTGTCATTCCAAGAGGATCCAATGTCTGTCTGCTTGGGATGTCATGCTTGACAAGCCACGCTGCTGTGCCAGGGATGGCTTGCACCTGTTACCCCTGGGCGTCTGGATATTGGATAAGGCTCTTGCCACCTCCATAGAGCCTTTTGTAGGCAAGGCTGAAAAGACTAACCCACCTCCCTAGAAAACATAAGTGGAAATAAACATAAGGGTAATGCTGCCCAATGCCAGACATGTAAACCTCAACATGCATGCTCCCAAGGCCCTCCCCAGTATGGAGAACATCGATGTCCGTGCAGTGACAGAAACCTGCAGCAAGGCTCCTGACAGCACACCAGCACTACCAGGTTATACCTCATATCATGCGTTATGGCCCCAAAACCTGGACCAAAACATAAAAGGAGGGGGAGTATCCATATTCAGCACAGACACCCACACGTCCAGGTAACTGACAATGCATGAAGCATCGGAGACCACCCATGTGCAACTAACCATAGGCAAAACTGCTGTACAGTCTGTAGCATGCCACAGACCACACTTTCACACACAGGAACCCCACTCAGCCGTCCTAAAGACACTGGACAGTATGAATGTCTCACCAAATACCAAACAAGGTACTCACAAATTACCACATAGGTGGTAATCCATTATGTATGGCAGGAGTAATCAGGGACCTAGGGACACAAGTGGACAGTAACCTGTCATGTGACACTCACATTGCCAACGTGGCTAGGAAGACTGTCTATATTGGACACCGTATCATGAAAGGATTCACATCTACGTCAACAGAGGTCATTGTGCCCCTGTACTGTTCTCTTATCAGACCCATAATCTAGTACAATGCCTCATTTGGGATGTAACTTACCCGACACCTGCAGCAGTTAGAAAGACCTCAAAGGTACCTCACCAAGAGGATAAAGGGTCTCAAATATTTGTCATATGCTGCCTGGCTGTAGACACCCCAGCTGTATGCAGTCACATACTGCCTACGCAGAGGCGTTGCACGCCTGTTGTACAAGGCCATGTCCAGCACAGGAGTAATGGACATGCTCCACCCCAGAAAACCCAAATCCATCGGAGCTGTGAGAGTGAGAGATGTCAACCTCAACACATAATGAAATAGGATGTGCTGGAGGGACAGATACATAACCCAGAGGCTCCCTACACCCTGGAACGGAATCCCACTCCATGTTAGGCAGAGCCCCTCACTGACTCTCTTCAACAGGAATCTTGCCAAGTGGATGGATGATCGTAGATGTACACTGGGGGTCTTCACTGTGTCATGTCCAGACAGAGGCACAGTAAAGTAAATCATAAATGGCCATAATATTCACATAGCAAGGGGTGGCAAAAGTCACACACACTCTGGCTAGGCTTATAAATGCCCTAGGGTGGATAGCCTAGTATGAACCTATGAACCTATGAAGATACAAATTGTACAGGACACTAAGGATAATCACAAGGCTTTCTTAACTGATGGTAGGAACCTTGATGGGAATTCACAGATATGCTCTGAATCACTCAAATATTACAAACAACATACCAAACACACACACATAGTGCCAACATCCAACCTGATAGGTGCAGTGCACCCCCCCCCAAAAATGCAAAATATCTATCCCAGCAGAGTGCTGGCCCCCTGACATTGCAGATGCTGAGGTAACAGCCAGCATCTACAAAGCAAAACACACAGCATCAATGGTATGAGATGATGTCATGGGCTGACTCCAACATGAACTCCAAGAAGAATGGAATGCCAAATAACACTACTGCTCAATGTCAGCCTTACCACAGGATATGTACCCAAAGAGCAGTGTACAACAACAGTGGTCCTTCTCCACAAAGGTGTTGCCTGAATGGATACTGCAAACTACCACCCCAGAATGCTGACAAGCTTGGTCTGCAAAGCTATGGAAAGGATCAGCATGTACCTCAGACATAAAGATATTGGGGACCTACTGACACTGGACCCTACCCAGTGTGGCTTTCTTAAGCGCAGATCCTGCCCCTTAAACATGTTTGACTCATTTGAAACAGTCATGAAGGTCATTGATGAGGGGAATGTGGTCCACACAGCCTAGCTGGGCCTTGCAAAAGGCTTCCCTACAATTCCCCATGTGTTCATTATAGATAAGCTCACCAGCTTAAATATAAACCTCTATGTCAGTAGAGGGGTTGCAAACCAGACCAAGGACAGAACTGACATGGTCAGAAATGCTGCAGCCATGTCAGACTACAAACCAGATACAACTGGCATCCCACAAGGCTTGGTCCTGGGACCTCCCTTGTTTGGTATATATGTCCCATAGGTACAGGCCAACATGGAAGGACTGTGTCTGAACAAGTTTGCAGAGGACTACAAACTGGCCACCATATCTGACCCTCCAGCTGACACAAGCATCCCACAAAAGGGCCACATAGAAACAGACAACTGGTGCCATAGCCATGTCAGCAAGCTAATTGCAGAAAAGTGTATAGTCAACCCCTGTGGATATACAGTAAGTGCCCACCAGTTACCACATAGGTGTTAACCCATTAAGTACTTAAGATGTAATAAGAGACCTGGGGACACAAGTTGATAGATATCTTGCATTGGACAAGCATGTGGCTGTAGTGGTTACAGAAACATACCATATACCCACGTAATCATGAAGGTAGTCAGATCTAGATCAGGGGAGGTCATTGTGGCTCTGCAGTCATCCTTCATCAGCGTCACAATTGACTACAATGGCCCCTGTGGGATGTACCTCAGCAGACACCTCCATCTACTGGAAAGACCCCAAAAGTACCTCACCAGGAGTATCAAAGAGCTTGAACAGATGCCATGTGTTGCCTGATCAAATAAACTGCAGCTCCACACACTGCCATACTGCCCACCCAGAGGCAAGCTGTACCTGATGTATAAAGCCATGTCCAAGCTGGAATCAATGAACATGCTGCACCTTGTACAATCTGAATGGCAGTGAGCTATGCACAAGAGACCTGAACCCCAGCACTGACATACATAGGACAAGCTGTACTGAATGATCCATAACACAGAAGCCACCCCCACTCTTGAGTAAACTCCCAGTACGGGTTAGCCAGAGAGTCACCCAGTGACTCTCCTCAAGAGGAATCTTGATGAGTGGATGGGAGATGGTAGGTTTACCCTGGGTATCACTGTTATGTCACGGGTAGACGGAGGCACAGTATACTAACCATGACATATGTCATGGCAAACTCCAGTTACAATGGGTGTCGAAGGACAAACACACTCTCTGACTAGCATTAGAAATGGCCTAGGGCACATCGCTAGTGTTTGCCAATGTCCACCTATGTTGTGGAATACACTACCAATGTTGGACAAGCCTGGTTTAAGTAGTCCATATCTGAACATAATGCAACATGGTCATATGTGCACAACTGGCCCCTAAACAGTCTGTTGTGCTCACTATGAAAATTTAAAGCAGTGATAGGACTAAAGCCCAGGATACTGTTCACCACAGTGAAAGTACTGAACCAGTACACTATATGGTACTACAGTGTTAGGTCAGTATGAAAGGATGTTGACAACTGTATGCAAAGTATCCCATGCAAACCCTGCAGGCACAGTATAATCCCTGTTGTGTTCAGACACGAAGCAGTTGGCCAGTAAGTACACAACATGACACCCAACACACAACCATAAACGTGAGATATTGTTGAAGTTCACACTCATCCACAAATGTGGTGGACTGCAGAGTTCAGCATATGGAAAGCTCACACTGGGCATGCTCGCACACTTTGATAAATGAGACATATGTCAGACAACATGCCATGGAAAGGCTGAACTGGGCATGCTCACACACTTAGGCCATATCTCAGTTTAGCAGTTGGCCACACATATCTGGTATTTGCACGTGTTATTCCAGGAACCAACCACATTACAGCAATCTGCCCAGTGTACACAGTTAAATGACTACAGAGACATAAGTGATATAGTGGATCCCTCTCATATTCAAACAACTTCCACAGATACACACATTGTTCATAGAAACAGAGAATGCTATGGCAATAAAGACCTGCAAACAGTCTATCAGCAACAAATATTGTGCATCTGACAATTAAACATATGGGTGTAGAGGTCAATACTAGGCTGTTTGCCCTAGGGAATGAAAGCTTAGCCAGAGTGTGCTTGGCGTCTGCATCCCCAGTACAGTAGGCTACTGTGCCACTGTAAAGTAGGTCACATAAGGCACCGTTTGAGGCTAGTGTGCTGTGCCTCCATCAAGCAGGGACACAGTGGAGATCCCAGGGGTTGAATTTGCTATGCCACATCCATGTTGTTGGTGTGTGCTGGAAAAGGGTTGGTGAGGACCTCTAACAGTAAGTGGGCATCAATAACAGACTGAGGGGAGCCTTATCTGCAGTGTCTGGACAATTTCACTGTCAACACATTGTCGTGATGATTATGAAGGATTGAAGTGTTGTGCCAGTACTGTTCAGAGATGTCCTCCCTCTGTGGGCTACTGCTCTGCAATGTATTAGCTCACTCCGTCTGTTGGACAGCTCATATATGGCTGGTGTACACCTGACAGGGTGTCCTGTTGTGGAGGAGTCATGGGTATATTTGGGATAGCATGATCAATGCAAACCTTCCACATGCTCATAGAATGCAATTGTCAAGGATTATGCAGAGTGGCCTGTATACTCCCCCAGCATGGGTCCTTTGAAGTCTTCCACCCCAGTCTTCACAAGTGCAAAGTCTGCTTTTGATAAATACACTTTGTTTGTAGTGACAACCTTGCCTGGGGGTGGGGATGGGATATGGATGTCCAGGGAAAGGTGGGTATGGTCAGATATCAACAATGGTGGTCTACCTCTGGTGTGGAACAGTGAGTACCCATGTTGCAGATGGTCAGGTGCAATATGTATTCCCCTTGTGGCTGTGGTGAGTGGTCCTGCCATAGCACATGGACTCACAAATTGTAGTGGCTGTAGGGTAATGTTGTAGAGGCCTGAGTAGTTCCCACACACAATATACCTGTACCTGACGTTAACAACTGGAATGGTGTATGTGAACACCTTCATATCTTGGCACTGTTCCCAGGGAAGCAAAGTGTGTGTCCCGGATGTGGGAGGGGTGGTCTGAACTGGTTGTGTTGTGTGTTACAGGTCCTGTGGTCACGAAGCATGGTATAAAACATAACCTGTCAGTGCTGATGTGCATATCTGACCCTGAAGTAGGTGGCTGCAAATGCATATGTATGCTATCCCCCACCTGACAGGTAGTAATAGATGTACATACCTCTGTATAAATAATGATGTCAGCACCCTATAAATATTGCAGGTGTAGAAAAAATGCCCAGTAATTCTGATAGTGTGCTCTGCTAATGTGTCTCCCTCAAGTGTCATAATATAGTTAGGTAGGGGTTTGAATCCTGCAAATGCTCAGTGTGTGTGTGTGTGTGTGTGTGTGTGTGTGTGTGTGTGTGTGTGGGTGAGCGGGATTGGTGTGTGTGCAATTCTGTGTGAGAGAAATGTCCCTTTTGGCAACTAGGAAAACACACTACAGGATGCACATTCCCCTTTCTAAACACTGATGATGTCAGCACCCTATAAGTACAGCAGGAGAAGGGAAACCTCCCAGTAATGCGAATAGCGCGCTCCACTAATGCGTCCATCTTGAGTGTCATAACATAGTTAGGTAGGGTTTGAATCCTGCAAATGCTCAGTGTGTGTGTTTGGGGGAGGGGGGTTAGTGTGTGTGCAATTCTGTGTGAGGGAAATGTCCCTTTTGGCAACTAGGAGAACACACTACAGGATGCACATTCCCCTTTCTAAACACTGATGATGTCAGCACCCTATAAGTACAGCAGGAGAAGGGAAACCTCCCAGTAATGCGAATAGCGTGCTCCGCTAATGCGTCTGTCTTGAGTGTCATAACATAGCTAGGTAAGGGTTTGAATCCTGCAAATGGCAAGTGTGTGGGGGGGGGTAGAAGTAGGGTGTGTGCAATTACATGTGTGAGAGAACTGATCCTTTTGCCAACCCGTACAACACACCAGCTGCTGCATATTCCAATCTCTACACAGAGATGATGTCAGCACCCTACAAGTACAGCAGAAGAGGGCAAATCTCCCAGTAATGCAAATAGCACGCTCTGCTACTGCGTCTCTCACTACTATCATAGCACAGTTAGTTATGACTTTGAATTCCACACATGCCACATGTGTTTTTGTCACACAGAATGCCCATGTGTGTGGGTTGTTGTTCACAATAATGCATGACATCGATTAAACCAGTAATGGCAATGCACACAGATGATGTATGTGTGTGCCAAATACACATATATACCTGTGACCTTCAATAGTTCCCATGTCTGACGCCTGCCACATGTGAATACATGGTATTTTCACTGGATAACATTATGACTGAGGTTTTCTGTGCAGGTATTGCATGTGGTGTGTGTATATACAGTGTGAGTTGTATATGGTATCATCCTAGCAGCGAGGGATACACATCTGGTCTGGGGCATATAGTCTACATGTTGTTGATGAACAGGTGCTGCATGTTTTCACCTGTTGTGGGAGTGGTAACAAGTTGTTCCATAGCAATGCAGTGACTACATGCTAGGAACCTTTCAGCTAGGGTGTTGTAGCTACAGTAATTCATCAGCATTCAGTAATACTTCAGCATTCTTGGTGAGGGTATGATGCCAACCAAGGTCAGGGTCATACCAGCCTGTGCCACATGCTCAGAGAGCCCTTCTATGTTCCCTATCATGTAGTCCAGGGAGGTACATCACAGGTCAGCCATAGTGGCATGGACAATGACTGAGTCATATGTGTCCATGCCTCTGACTGACCTGTATGCTTGTGTTATGTGGTGGACCATAGTGCCCCACGGGCATATCACTGTGACCTTCACCTTGCCCAGCCTGGTGAGCGGGACCTCACTGTACCGGACAATAAAGGTACCTAACACAACTGTAGCAGGTGTGTTGTCTAGCCGTACAGGTAAGTCATATGCAATGTGTCACAGGCAACGTACATGCGAACAGGACAAACAGTGACATTCTGTCAACTGAGACATGGACATACATATAGTAAGCGATGCAGATGTCACTAGGAGTCCACAGAAGCTCTGTAAATCTGCATTGCAGGTGGGATCAGTGTTCCAGGGTAACTGCAAGCAAACATGCATGCAAACAAAGCTACAGTAAGCAGGGCTGCATGTAGTCCATTGTACAACAAGCAAGCTGTACCACTTCCAGTAGGTAACAGTGCAAATATGCAGGCACTATACACATGTACATGGAAATACACAGGTCAGATGGCCAGGGTCCAGTCTCAGCGCACACAAGTGTACAGACCATGTACCGTCAGGATGTACAATAACCGGATGGAAACCCAGGTGCTCATACCTGCAGTAATACACATGTCAAATAACAGACACTGAGCCTTCACTCAGTGGTTCCATACTTAGTAGGATGTATGCTACCTGTCCTACCACCACAGTATCCCTGACATTTATGGGGACTCTCCCTCCTGTGAAAGTTAGTTTTGTGTGTTGGGGCTCTGTAGCATGGTATGAGATGTGAGCTTGCAGTGCTAGGGTGCTCCTGTGTGTCCTGTACCAGTCGTGTAGTACTGCACACATATCAACATCCTCAAACATCCGCATTGCAGAGTCCAGTGTGGGCAACATGCCACTTGCAGTTTACATGTCCATCATTGCGTATCAATACTTTCATTACCTTATCCCCTGTGCTACCTATGTATGTAGCCTTCTGTTGACATCCTTACCACCAGTATGCAAACATGTGCAGATGATACACTGTGGTACTTACCATGGGTGTAGAAAACAGTACAAGACAATCATACCCTTACTGCATCAGGCGTGCTGTGATATACCCACAATTATATCAGCACACAGTACTGTTAACAACATGATACTATTACTACACGTCTATGTAGTCACCCTGTGCATCAGCAACATGTTAACCTGTACCTGCACTGATGTTACAGATTGCAGGAGGTGGCACAGTTTCATCATATGCACAGGGTGTGAACTTGGTATGCCTGAGTCTGCCACTGATACCACCAATTGACATGTATGTGTATGTGTGTTGGTGAGGGACAGCAGTACAAGGTGGTGCAATTTTGATGCAGTGTGTGCGTGTATGCGGTAGCCCTAGGTGTTGTCAATTTGCATGTGTGTATGGATGCACACAGTTCCACCTCATGGCTGCCATATACCGGTGTTTGTGGACAGCCACAGACTGTACCTGCCAGGTCATACAGATCAGTGTCTCTGGCCACGGACACGGTACCTGTGCCTTGCAGGGGTGCTACGGACCATATCCGGTACCAATCCAGACTGGGTACTGTCGTCAGAAGCAGGTGTTCATAGACTGGACACAGATCCCAGTTGGGCCTGTCCAGAGCCACATGCACGTGGTCTCCTGGGGCGGTCTGATGACAGCACAGACCCAGCATTGCTGGGGCTGCTGCTGGCACTATGGGGGGGGCCGCGGCCCTGTTGTCATCCGTGACGACTGCCAGCTGCTGCTGTTGCTGGCATACGCCCACGTCGACGCCTCAACCATCCACCATTGCCCTGGCTCATAGACATGTAGCTCTGGAACTGATCTAATATGTCCCCACAACGTCTGTCTATGACATTGGTGAAATTACGGATGGCAGCCGCAATGTCACGCATACTGTCAGTCATGGCTGTGTGACATGCTGTCAGCTCCCTCAGACCCTGTCTGGTGTACCGATCCATACGTGACTGTGCCTGCATGACAGCCCGAAACATAGCTGACATTGTAAGAGCTCTGTGGGCACGTCTGACAGGGGCAGTACGCCCACAGATGCTCCCACGAGAACCCCTGGACATCTGTCTGTGTGGTACCATCTCAGGGCCATGCCCATGGCTGCTGTGTGGGGAAGCATGTGCCCCAGATACCACATTACCCTGGTCAATGCCCACTGTATCCTGTCCATCACCTAGGGACATTGGTGACAAAGGGTGTATTGGCAGGATGACTGTGCGCATTGATGGGGTTGACAGCTGTGTACTGTCAATTGGCTGACCAATGACGGACCCTGGCACACCTTCCTGTGCCATTACACAGATGTCATCATTATCAGTACCCGTGGCACCTGATTCAGGTGCCCTGCTGCATGACACCAGAGCAGCACCAGAACCTGTGGAAGGGAAACAGGTAACACAGTTTACAATGTCTAAACAATGTTACCAGTGATGCACACATGGACACATGCACACGTGCACAGGTGCACAGGTGCACACATGCACACATGCACACATGCACAGGTGCACACATGCACACATGCACAGGTGCACACATGCACAGGTGCACAGGTGCACATGTGCACACATGCACAGGTGCACACATGCACACATGCATAGGTGCACAGGTGCACACATGCACACATGCACACATGCACACGTGCACATGCACACATGCACACATGCACACATGCACACAGTTGCACACTTGCACACAGTTGCACACTTGCACACTACTCAGTATGCGAGATATCAACACACAGACACAGACACACCTGCATGCATACACAGAGCACTACTAAGTGAGCCTAATATTACTATTACTATCAAGACTATTAAAGGTATTGTTAATACACACTCACCAGCATGGATAGGCTGCATTGCTGTTACACTGGAGTGACCTGCAGAAGTGAGGAAATTAATGTCAGTGGGCACAACTGTGCCATTGTTACTGAGTATGATACAGGTCAGTAGTACAACAGTTGCCTTTCACAGGTCAGCTGCTGATATTGAGAATATCACACTTGCACATTAAATACTATGATGACAGCTACAAACCAAGGACACACCTCACACATGCATTAACTACCAGTGTACACAACAGTCAACTATACATATGGCATATTACCTGCACGCGTAGTCTTGGTGCTGTGTGGCTCCAGCCTCCATCATAATGCAGGTCTGCTGCTGTTGTTGTTGTTGGTGGGCTGGAGCCACAACACTTATGAGTAGTCCCTCCAGTCTGGTGAGTGGGGATGTGAGCCACCCCACCATGTAGCACCACCTGTGGCAACCTGTTGCCTGTGGATATCCGACGCACGCTGATGGACATTTCTGATTAAATCACTGCAGTGATGTCGTACCTGCTCATATGTCCTATTATGCGTGCCTATGTCATTTACCCGACGGACCAGGTCTTGCCACAGTGCAGCCCTCTCCTGCTGATTCTGGCTGGTGGGAAAAGAGTATTGCATAATCCCACACCAGGCTCTGGTGTATTTCCTCATCCTCAGCTGCAGAGTATGCTGGATTGTGCTGGTGAGCCATGGTCCTGAAAAAGGAAATAAAATGATATCAGCAAAATATGTCAGCAGAATTTGGCACACATACTACACATGCTACTCGACTGTTGTGATACAACATATCTCACATATATAGCATCTGTCTGTCTATTGGTGGATACACATGTAAATGGCCAGGTATCAGTGCTCAGCCAACAACTGTGCAACAGTACCTGGCACACTCCATATGACATACTACCAAACCCCAGCAGTCAGAACACTGATTCAGGTCCAAAGCACCTCCTCACTTTGGGGATTTGTATCGAGGTACTGTATGGGGTACATCATCAACTACTGTGATCTGACCACAAACTAATTGCCCTAGATATACATATCCCACCTCCACCACCAGCACAAACGACTACAGTGAATAACATTTCAAATGCAAACTTTACACTTTGTAACACTGAGATGGTATCCTTTAAGCCCACTGGGCCAGTGGAAGACACAACCCACAATGCTGACTCTTCACAAATGATTTCTACGGACATCTCCAAGAATGCATGGATCATGCAATTCCATATAAGACCAAGACACTCTCCACAAAGGGAAAGCATCCTGTCTGGTGGACCCCAGCCATAGACAGATTGTATAACAAAAGACGGAAGCTACTGCAAGACAGAGCATAATTCCATAATGGGAAGGCATGTCTGATCAGCACTAGTAAAGAGCTATGTTCTCTCATACAAACATCCATGGGCAACTTTGAGAGGGAAATCACCAGGGACACTACAGATAACCACAAGGCCTTCTTCAGTTATGTTAGAAACCTGGTCAGAAACCCTCCAGTATGCTCATAGTTAGTACACAACAACAAATAATTCACTGAACCCACAGATATTAGCAACATTGTGGCAGACAGGTTCAGTGCAAGTTTCCCCCCTCCCTCTCCCCCAAACTAAGACATACCTATCCCAGCTGAATGTAACCTCCCTGTCATCACAGATGTCCAGGTGAGAGCCGCCCTCAGAAAAGCAGAAAACACAGTATCAATGGGACCTGATGGTATCCCTGGTTGCATGCTACATGAACTCCAAGAGGAGCTAAACACACATATAGAAGTGCTATGTAACACTAGTCTGACTACAGGATATGTACCTGTACACTGGCGTACAGCAGCAGTGGTTCCACTCCACAAAGGAGGCACCTCTACATACCAATACAATACAACACAATGCAATACATTACAATACAATACAATACAATATGCTATTGCCTCTGGGACTACAGCAGCATACTGTTCTGCTACCCTGGCCATTGTGACACATGTGATGTGATGGTACCTGCTCCTGTCAAACAGTTACACAGGGTGACTCATATGGCATATTACCTATCTAACTAACATTCAGCAGGGGTATGTGTGACATGTACTCATGGGGAGTCTTGCTTCTTAACGCTGTGTGGTTTATTGCAGGGTATGTCTTATCTGTGGGTAGGAACCTGTACTTCCGCCATGTGCTCTCTACTGCGGTGTCAAGGAAGACACACAGCAGTCATTTAGGTTGTGGATGGTGTGAGGTGTTACTGTGGTTGTTGGACATCTGTCATGGGTGTGACTTAAGTATGTAAATCCAGGAGTGGTAACCTCTATGTGGGTAGTATGTGTGTACTCTGTGGTGTTGTCAGTCACTGTGCATTGGTAATGTGTTTGAGTGCATTGTCACAGTGTTGTACATGTCACTGTATCCTTCTCCATATCTGTAGCTGTCATGTGAGATACATACCGTGGCAGCCATTGTGTGGTGTGGAGGGGTACACTGACCTACATGTCCATAGCTGACACACCATGTCTGCTGACACATAGCATGTGCAGGTATTCCAGGAATAGTGTGCCACTGTGTCTATCATTGGGGGGACTATTGTACAAATTTATGACCCTGTTCACCCCTGACACATGCAGTGGTGGGCAGCCAATCACATATCTGGTGGTTACTGGTGTAGGTGATTTGAAATGGGGTATGGTACTCCAGTTTCGACACTGGTGTTCACTCCATGCCTTTGTCACCAGGCACCTGTTGCAATACATCTGTACACATGTGCCTCACTCAGAATATATATATACATCTCTCTCTCTCTCTCTATATATATATATATATATATATATATATATATATATATATATATATATATATATATATATATATATATATATATATATATATATATATATATATATATGTATATATATATATATATATATATATATATATATATATATATATATATGTCTATATATATATATATATATATATATATATGTCTGTATACATATACCCATATATATATATATTGATGTACATATATTGCTATAGATATGGAGGGTGTGACAGAGAGGGGTGAGAGTGACAGAGGGGTGGGACAGGGAAGTGTGAGATCGTCATATACAGTCATATCTGTAGATAGTCAGATCTGTCTGTCTATGTATATGTATCTACATATATCTATATCTGTATGTGTGTATTACATATATATGTTTCTACATATTCTATCTATCTACATCTGTCTATGTATTCCTACATCCCTCTCTATGTATATATACATATATGCATATTATATATATATATATATATATATATATATATATATATATATATATATATATATATATATATATATACATATATTGACATACATATGTATCCATATGATAGATAGGTATATCACCATGTTTGTTTACAAAACTGTATACACACACTAACATACTGCTAAACATACATAACTGTGAAACCTACTTTATACATTGCACTACAACCTACATTCAACCTACATTGATATGTGCACATAGATGCCCTCACATACATATGTATGTACAGCCTTCACTGATAGTTTCTGTATGTCCCCTGCCCTATGCACATCTTCATATACATATGGATACAGACTAATGACACATATGGAGGGTTCACAGTATGTAGACTTTACATTACCTGTGTTTGTCACAGCTGCTTGCGTTGCCTTTTGGTTTGGTGTCCTGCTGCTGCTCCAGTTGGCAGATGTCAGCTTTCTAGTAGGTTTTGTTGAGTGTTTTTGTTTGTGTATGTTTCTCTCTCTCTCTCTCTCTCTCTCTCTCTCTCTCTCTCCCTACCTCCAGAGGGTGCAATGAAAGTATTGCATGTGTGGACTGGGAGTACAGCATGCTTTTGTAGGTATCTGCATATGTCCATGTGATGGCCTCTGCACCAGTTGTTAGCCAACATTTGCTAATTGCATGCAGCCAGTTGTGTACTGATTGCAGTTCTCACTGTGATTCCAGGACAGTGCTATAAAAAGGTATGTGAGATAGGCATAGCCCTTTCAGAGTTTAAGGGCAGGGACCATGCTGGTATGCTGTGGACACTGTTCTGTGAGTGTAAAGGTTAGTATCTCTCTCATATTTCTGGCTGTGTTGTAGATTAACATTTCTCCATTAATTTATCTAGTTTCCTGTACTAAGTGTGTATGTACACTGACACCTAAGACTACTACTACTGTTAATGTGGGTGTGTGTGCTTTCCTGTGGGACATGTGGTGTAACTGGTATATAGCAGTGGCTCTTGCACTTTGTTGCTATGGCTTCAATATTTGCCCTTTACATTCACTACTTGTATGCCTGCTAGGTGTCTTGACTGTAGTGTGTTGCTGTGGCTTTCCTATTTTCCATGTACATTCACACCTTGGAATGCTTGCTATATCTGCTAGGGTGTTACTGCATGCAGTGTGGTCTGGCCATGGTGTGGGCATTGACATCTATTAGGGTATTTGAGTATGCTGCTGAGCAGGCCCCAGAGACTCTCAGGTGCATATTTTATCTGCCTCATGGAATGTTACATGTCAGTGGGGTACGCCCATTAAATTGTCTGGTATTCTGCAGTTGTGACTGTGGGTTAGCATGATCATATGTATTACTACACTATTTCCGACGTACAAGTGGTGCATACTTTCAGTACTTCATAGTTACCATTGCATGTGCTGTAACACCTTTCTGCCTACTGTTTGTACATTTCACAGGGAGTCTGTGGGGCATCCCTGTAACTCAGTCGCTGTTGCTATGTCTAGGCTCTTAACTATTCAAATATGGCAGTGTCAGACCTCTCAAGTGTACAGATATTTGCAGGATGTCCACATTTTTGCCTCATATTTTGGTCCATATCCCATAAACAGCTTTTTCTGGCAAGTCACTCAGGGCTCAAGTCAGACTATAGTGACAAACATTTCAGTTTCAGACTTCATACCCTTCCAAACATCCAACATAATGCAAAACCTGTTACTCTCTCAACTGTCTAAGTTTGTTGGAGCAATATTTGGAATGTGTCCCTGTTTTGGGGCCTTTGCTCCACATTTGTTATTACTTAGTCCGGATGTGTTGCTGTAAGAGGTTGTGGGGTATGGGCAGTGATTATCCTGCTGTGAGTATGTGTGTGGCTTGCAAGGTGCTACAGTGACATGCTACCAACTAGCATGGCTGTTTCTGTTCACACACTACTATTATAGAAATCCACTACATTTGACAGTAAATATACATGACATGCTTTGTGTACTACACATCCTATATTCCCTTTACATTCATTCCTACTATTACATGATATATTTATTGTAGCACAATGTTCTTATATAACAGTCATGGCTTAGTGGTAAGTCATGCAGACTACTGTTTCCTGGGTTCGGGACTGACAGTGGGATTTTATTTTGCTTTTGAGCAGACTACAGGCCTTGTCATTCAGAGTGACTAAGGCACTTTTAAGTAGTTGTAACCGGGTTAGCGCTGGTTTGCACGGAGCTCACGCATGCGCACTGGTGTTCAGCTCCGTGCACACCCGCTTACAACTGCTTAAAAGTGCTTACTCTTGCGCACACCCGCACTAATTTCTTTGAAAGAAATGAAAATGGGGAGACAGGAAAGTGGTGAAAAAGGGGTCACAAAGAGGATAAGACAGTAGGGAAACAAGCTCGGGTTTTGCAGGAGGGATGTAGGTAAGGCCCATAGCTGCCCATTTCTTCATCAGCAACAGCTGTGCATATGTTTGTAATTTGGTGTGACATTTGAAACCTTCCACCCCTGAGAGAGGTGTAAGGACAACAATAATACTTGTTGTACAGCCAATTGTAATTGACAGTTTCCATGTCCAGCAGACATGTGTGCGAAATGGGCAACTATGTATGGGGCGTAATTTTTTTGTGGGTACAGAGTTCCCTTTTTTTTTTTTTTTTTTCAGGTGAGAGTGGTATGTCAGGTACAGGAGGTCAGTATAGCTGGGGAGGTAGGTTAACAGACAAGACAAACAAGACGCATACAGGGGCGGTGTATGACACATGTGGGGGGGGTTACACAATTGACGGGGACGGATGTTTGGATATCTAGAGCCCATGAGCCCACAGATGGCAACAGTGGAACTGATATCCCCACCCATGGGCAGTTGCCACTATGCCTTCACTGCCCAGGATGGGGCTGTGCTGGGGGTTGTGTAGGCCGGGCAGCAGGCACGCCCGTTAGTTGTGCCACCCATGCCTCAAGCTGGCGTAGGGGCCCAAGAACAGCGTCCCGGATCTCACTACGCACCACAGTCTGGACATTACGGAGGGTGAGTGGATGTTCTCCTCCGGCCACACTTGCAGAGGGGGGACGAGCCCCGTCCCCTGCAGCGCTTCCACCCACAGATGGCACAGGGCCACCGGAGGAGGGTCCGGCCTGGGCACTACTGCCAGGTGCACTCGCCAGCTGAGGAGGGAGAGGTGGGTCTGCTGGAACCCACCTTCCCTGTCGTCCTATGTTTTGCATTATGTTATGACAGTTTGGGTTAGTAACGTACAATACCATTCACAATTAGTTGTAACAGCATGCATTAGTATTCCCATTAACCAAACACCCAGATATTCAAACCATTGAACAGCAAGCATAACACATGCATATTTTGAACAGCAATACACAGTCCAACAACATGCAGGGTTGATTGGTGACAACAGGCCATCAGGTTTGGATGTATGAACAGGGCAGATGCCTCAACGTGCATGCAAATATGTATGACCCAACAGGACAAATGTCCAGGGGTGTTAATTGTGATTGCACATACCAATTTCACGTGGAATGGATTACATGTGGTTATAGGGTGGGGTGAAGAAAATATAATTAACACCTTCAAATACCAATACATATGCTGTACATTTCTAATAGCTGCAGATATATACACACTACAGTTCTGCCTACAGTTTCCTGTGTGATAACTACTTCAAGTTGGTGATAGGACTGTTACTGCTACATCAATATACATTTTCATTTTTATTCATACACATTCATATCTGGCTCTGTTCAGCTACATCATCCTGCTACATTTGCTTTATATAGCTATAGACAACTGTGGATGTTTGGTATTTCAGACAACCATACTATCTGCATATTGCAGACTGAGAGCAACATATCCAGATTTTGGGACACACATTCCAGCTGCGGTACCGTTTTCAACACGTTACTGTTTGGTTCTGTCTGTCACATTCATTTCATTCTGTACTGACTGCAGTATACTTTATTCAGGAGTTATTACTACTTTATTGGTGGATTCATAACTCTTTTTCACACTCTCTCACTTGTTTTATTTTTTACAATTCAGGATGGTACTTAATTCTAGGCTTTATTGACATGTTTTACCTGTAGTTATAACAATCCTTTCCAACAGTCTCACTTCTGTCATGTTTCTGTATTTCAACAGGGATATATTTCACACATGTGTTTTACTCAGCTTCTGCAGCTGTACTTTTCAGCCTGCTGCAGGTTATGTACTATTATATTACAGGTGGGACATCTTTATTTCAGACTTGTTTAATTTTTATGCTTGGATTACAGGCTGCATCACACTTTTGTAATCAAGCAATACTTGCAAACCCTCTTACACTGTTACTTGCACATTTTATTAATTAGTGACTACACTGCACTCTTTTGCGAACTGTCATACTTAAATATGACAGTTAATATTTAATACGTAAATATTTATTTACAGTTACAGGGAGAGAATTACTGACCTGCCTGGTGGCGCAACCATGCCAGCCTATCGCCATAGGCTCTACAGTTCACAGAACGGACACCTGCAGCTGTAATATAAATAAAGTAATATTGGAATACACATCTCCATAATATCAGCTAGGTTAATTTCTTACATAAATAATTACATGTAGCTTACTCAGTAGTGGGGCATTGGGCATTTGCCTGGCCTCCTGGATCCAACGGTTCAGTTGGTCCTGCTTCCGTCTCTTCAGGTCCACATGGTGGTGACAGACCTGCTCACCAGTCCTTGGTATCCCTGTGGCACTGGTGAGATCATGAGCCAACCGGTCCCACGCCTCAGCCCTATATGCTTCCCACAGGACCTGGCCCTGCATGAGTTGGGCCTCATGATTGTGGACAAGGAGCCAAACAATATATTTGGACTCCTCAATGCCCCACCTCTGTGCTCAGAAGCAACTACCCTCACCTACACCTGGCATTCTGGCTGCAAGTCAGTTCTACAATCGGTTATGCTGTGTATTCCCGCCTATGGGGCTTATATATGCCGTTTTTCCCACACTTATCTGTGATTGGCCATTTTGGAATTGTATCAGCTTCACAAAACCTGCTTTGTCATGCTCCTCTTTCTATTCATTCCTATATATATGCTATTACTGCATTTCTAAGTGCAACTGTCATGGCTTAGTGGTTCAGTACCTTGACTATGGTGCATGGTATCCTGGGTTCAAACCTGGCCATTGCTTTTTACATTTTATGACTGTCTACACAGGCTAGGAGGTGTGTCTGTGTAAAGGCAGTTTTGATACAGCTTGCTCAACGTTGCCCGTCAGTTAGCTTGTTGGCGCGGCGCGCAGATCCGCGCAAATGGGTTACACTGGTTTACGTGTATTTGGCTGTCAGCACGCATACTACGCTCAGCTCAGCTATGGGCACACAGTTTCAGCGTGTTAAAACGCTGCTCAACCCCCGGGCACTCATTTTACACCTGTTAAACCACTGCTCACCTAATGGCACTCAGTTTATACCTGTTAAAACACTGCTTACCTACAGACAGATGTACTCAACTTGGAAATTCAAAAACAAGGGTATGAGTAGTAGGACCAGGAAATGCTAAAATATAAGCCGCAAGACTGCCGCAAACAACTTCAAACTTTATTAAGTACTCAACTTGTTAGACTGTAGCTCAGCTATAGGCACATCTGACATTTTTTTTATTATCTCACATTTCTTCAAAATACATGGCCCATTTCATTACATTTTACATAAAATATAATTTTATATGTGTATATATATATATATATATATATATATATATATATATATATATATATATATATATATATATATATGTCAGGGACTTGTTTCGTGCTTATTTCACTAAAAATAAAAATTGATGTTGTGGGGGCTCAAACCATGACTGCCTGCTCTTCAGCCGACGTCTCTACCGCTATGCTATTGCTTCTTGGCTTACTTTGCATATTTAGTTCTTATATGCTTTTCCACTGATTGCTAACTGTGGCTAAGCTACGAATGCGCTTCAGCAAATGAGCCACTCACGGGCAAACATCTTTACAATTTAAGAAAAAAATTATAAGATGTTCATTTCTACATTTTATGTTCGTAGTCTGTGGGGGCATGTGTTGTGTTGTGTTTATTCACATTTACACGGGCTCTGTCGTGGGGGTTTACTTTCAGGACTTTTACTCTTCTGGGGGCGTGTCCGTTTGCAGGGCTCGGTCTACGGACACGCCCCCTACTGTCTTCCACGGACCGTGTTAGCCTTAGGTGTGATTCAGCATGCCCTCATGCATATGCATGACATGCTGACGTCACACCGTTTAACTGCAGCCTCCGTGTAAGCCTTGTAACTCTTACACGGAGGCTTCATGAATCCTGCCCTGCGTTTTATTAAACAGAAGAAAATAAGAATGGTTTTGAAGACTCCTCTCAACCATAAACTACCTGGTTTGTTAAAGTACCAAAAAAATTCTCTCTTATAGGTTCAAACACAGTCCAAAGTGTTTTCCTTCTCTAGATTCTTGGCAGAAACATCTCCAGGCTTTTTCTAATTATTTTAGAATGTCTTCTCTGTTTCTGCAGCACACGTCCCAGATGCTGATCCAGGCACAAAATCCCCTTGCGCTCAGAGGCCAGCTTATTTTATTAATGCCAGTTTAATAGAAAAATTGATTTGGTAGCAACAATTCCTGTAAGAACCCAGTGTAACATAACAAAGTGAATCTTTCTGTTTTAAACAAATTTAAACACATTTCACTATTCACAATATTTGCAGTTCTTGTACATTTTATTTGCCCGAGTATTCTTATATCATTTCAGTTCAGATTCACATTATTTTGACACATCACCATTCTACACACACACACACACACACACACACACACACACACACACACACACACACACACACACACACACACACACACACACACACACACACACACACACACACCACCACCACCACACTGTATATCCACACATACATATGTATGTTTATATAAGCAAATGTTAAATGTTTTTGGTCGTCTCCCAAAACATCGACCAAAAAAACATTGACACTCCAAAGAAAACACCTAAATGTGTTTTAGCATAATTACTGCAGGGGACATCACCATGTTCCTCACTCCATCATCCTAAATGTTTTGTGATTGAATATTTTTGATTGCTATTATGTGAATTACGTGAACCGATGCCTAGCACAAATATATATTTACTGTACATATATACAAATATATAGATAGATATAGATAGCTAAATATATAGATATGTATGTATCTGTGTGTGTGTGTGTGTGTGTGTGTGTGTGTGTGTGTGTGTGTGTGTGTTCTGCTACTTTTGTCGAAAGGTGCTTTCATCGACACTTGTTTATTTGACACAATTTGGTCAACTAAATAGATGGTTGTCACTTGTCATCACATGTAGAAGTCTGCACGATTCTGGGGATGGCAAATTTGTCTTTTCACCGAGAAATGTGCAATCTTGAAGTTTGTATATAGAATTAGCAGGGGGTGTGGGGAGTGCAGTTTTCTTTTTTTTTTCTTTTTTTTTTTTTGTTTAAAACTTTTTGTATGTGCTGAGTTTCATTCTCAGTGCATGCTTAACAGCATATCAATGTGCATATTGTCAATCATTTTGATATCGATATTATGCATGTTGGTATTAGTGCCATTTGACAAACTAAAATCCATATATATATATATATATATATATATATACATATATATATATATATATATATATATATATATATATATATTTTATACATACATACACACACACACACACACACACACATATTATATATATATATTTAAATACGTATCTATATAACTAATATATCTATATATATATATATATATATATATATATATATATATATATATATATATATAACTATATATATATATATATATATATATATATATATATATATATATATATATATATATATATATTATATTCTCAAAAGCCTACAATGTCAAATTTGATATTGTCGACATGAGAATATCGAATATCGAACGCTCAGAATATCGAGCGTGTAAACAGAAATCTCTGTAAGGGGAGATTTCCGTTTACTGCAATGTAGTGCTGTCACGGAGTTGGTATATTTAAGTGGGGGGGGGGGGGGGGGCGCAGGGGGGTTTGCCCCTGCTTAAACCCGTTAGGGTACTTTTTTTTTTGTCTTTTTATAAGGTTGATGTTTGAAGACATCGACCACATGGTGTCGACCATATGTTGTTCCATGTTTTCAAACATCGATCTTATAATATATGGATATATAGATATATATATATATATATATATATATATATATATATATATATATGTGTGTGTGTGTGTGTGTGTGGATACATATTATATATAAGGAGAAAGAGGAGAGAGGCAGAAATACATGCACACTCACTCACACACACTTATACAACTTAAATAACATTTACAAAAGTTTTAAACAGAACTGTTAGTTTAAAATAAGGTAAATATTGTGCATGAAATGTGTAAACAGAACTGTTACTTGAAATATTCAGGCAATATTATATATATGGCAGAGTAAATCACTTAGCTGCATGAGTGGTTCTACTAATCAAAACATGCAGAAATTCTAAGTGATTTATAAGAAAGGAGGCTGTTGTATTCCTACTAATCTAGAGACTGAACTGAAAAAATAGAGCTGCTACACCACTGAAAAGGATTTATTAGATAGAATAAAATAGTAAATCAACGATAAAATAAATTAAAAAAATGAAAACTAATTCAGGATATGTGCTTTCGGTATAAAACTTTCTTCAGATCCTTCCTTCTAGAGTGTAGAGTGAAGGTGGTATCTCATACAAGGGCACTGTGTGGTTGGAACGTCAGCTCCTGGGTGTACTACAGCATTAAGATGTCGTCAGTGCCCTTTTATTCATTAGGACACCCTGGTTAAGACTGGAAAAAAGCATGTACTAAATAATAAACTTCCTAGGGCCAACAGTGGCACCGTGGTATATGCAGTGGTTTGCCAAAGTGCTTTTTATAAAGGTAAGACTGCTCACTCTTTAGGTGAGTGTATATATGAGCATGATTACACTGTAAGAACAAAGAATTGTAAAAACAATTTAAGTAAGCATAGTATTAATTGTGTTAACAAGTTTCTTTATACAGTATTAGAAAAAATGTAGGTTTGGTGCCAGGTTTATTTTGCAGCAGACTGTCCACCTGGTTTAAATGACACTATTAATATTGCTTGTATGCTGAGAAGGAGGGCTTACAGCATTTAAAGTCCATAAATTCTAATTTGTGTTTTGCTTTTAATGATGGAATTATGATTAAGCCATGTCTGTTTTTTGTATGATTTTTATGTCTTAAACGAATGGGTAGTATTTTAAATTGTAGTATTTTAGGTACCTGTTTCTTTAAGGTAACAGGCATGTTTGTCATGTGGTGCCACTGTAGATCAGCACACCAACCTGCAAGAGTACACTGAGTCAGTAGTATGATATATATCAAAGTGTGTGGACTATGTGACAGTCACATTTTACCCAATACACTAGTCATAAGTAATTCAATAGTAAGGCACACTGACTTCCCACTAGCTAGGTTGAATAAGGAGAAAGTTACGGTCAGCTGCCTGTTGGTGCCAGGATTTGCCACATAACACACGCACTTGGGTCTCTTCAGAACAAATACAAATATGTCTCTGTCATTGTCCATGTTGGTGTGAATGACCTAAGACATACCTCCCTGGACTACATGTAAAGAGACATGGAGGAGCTCTCAGATCTTGTAGCCCAGGCAGGTATGACCCTAGCCCTGAGTAGGATCCTATCTTCGCCTAGAATGATACCACTGTACAAGCAGAAAATGACTGACTTCAAAAATTGGCTAAGTTTCTAGTGTCATTCAAAGGAGATCTAGTATCTGTCTGCCTGGGATGACATGATCGACATAACTCGTTGCTTTGCCAGAGATGGCCTGCATCTGTCACTCCTGGGATTCCAGATACTGGCAAAGGCTCTTGCCACCCCTGTAGTGCCTTTTTTAGGCAATGCCCTGAAGCCAAATTTACCACCATAACAACTGCAAGCAAATGTAATCTGAGGGTTATGCTAGTCAATGCTAGAAGCCTAAATCTCAAAATGCACTCACTCGAGTCCCTCCTTAAACTGGAGAATATCGACCTCTATGCAGTAACAGAGACCTGGTTCAATGCTCCGGAGAGCACCCCAGCGCTACCAGGTTACATTGCATGTCACACATTTTGGCCCCTAAATCTGGACTGTAGCTCTAAAGGAGGTGTGGACTGAAGCCCCAAAGGTGGTGGTGTATCCATCTTCATAAAGGATACGCACACTTCCAGACTGGTTGCCCAACATAATGCATCAGAGATACTACAGGTACAACTAACACTGGATAAAACTCCAATCCAGGTTGTAGCCTGCTATAGATCCCCCACAATGTCCCAACACACCCACTCTGCATTCCTGAACACTCTGGAAAGCATTAAGGTTCAACCTAATACCCTTATACTGGGCGACTTTAACTACCTCTCCAATAGCTGTGAAAATTATTCCTGTTCCAACTCATTTACCCAACGATTTCTGGAATTCATTAATTCCAATACCTTGGACCAGCTCATTCTCACCCCTACCTGAGGTAGAAAAATTCTCGACCTGGTCATTACAAACATGAGGGACCGCTGTTCTACACCAGTAATTAACACCTCCCTGGTTAGATCTAACCACAAGTTAATCACAGTTGATATCCAAATCCCACCCTCACCCCACCATAAAGGAAACCACAATGAAGAACTTCTCCAAACCAATTTTGAGCTTTTAAAGACAGAAGTGTCAAACTTCACGTCATCCATGCAAATGGGGAATGGATGTATAGCTGCTGAATCATACACCAAGGTGCTGTATGAGCATTTACACAAGTGCATAGATCAGAGCATACCAAACAGAACCAAGATCCTGTCCTCCAAAAAAGGAAGCCAATCTGGTGGTCCCCTGCCATTAACAAGCTCTACAACAAAAGGAAAAAACTGTTGCAGAAAAGGGTAAAGTCCCAAGACGGGAAAAATTCCCTTGTAAACCTCAGCAAAACACTGAGATCCATCATCAAATTCTCCAAAGCTAGTTACGAAAACAAAATTGCTACAGATGCTAAAGATAACCACAAGGCATTCTTTAGCTATGTCAAGAATCTGCATAACAATACGCAGAGGTGCTCTGAGCTACTGCACAATGGCACCACTTATACTGAACCAACAGATATTACCAATATCTTGGCCGACAGGTTTAGTGCAAACTTTACTCCCCCTTCACTCTGTAAAGGGCTCATTCCAATACCCAAGGAATACCAAATCCCTAATATCACGGCTGCACAGGTAGAAGCCACACTATCCAAAGCCAAAAATACAGCTTCCATGGGACCTGATAATTTACCTGGCTGTGTTCTACATGAATTACAGAGGGAACTGGCACCACACCTGAATGTCTTGTTCAATCACAGCCTCACTTCAGGCTTTGTTCCCACCGAATGGCACACCTCTACAGTCATTCCACTCCACAAAGGGGGAGCGACTACTGACCCTGGAAACTACCGCCCCATCAGCCTAACGAGCCTGATCTGTAAGGTCATGGAGTGCATCATTATGTACCTCATAAACAGGGATATAGAGTCCTTCAAACCCTGGACCCCTTGCAGTTTGGGTTTGCGAAGGGCAGATCATGTCTGCTCAACCTGAGAGACTTCTTCAAATCTGTCACGAGAGCAGTCGATGAAGGCAAGGTAGTCCATACAGCCTACCTCGATCTAGCTAAGGCCTTTGACACCATCCCCAACTCAGGGATCACTGACATACTCACTAACCTAGACATTAACCCCTACATCATAAGATGGATTGCCAACTGGCTCACGGTCAGAACCCATATGGTGAAAGTAGCAGATTCCAAATCCTACTACCGGGCAGTTACAAGTGGAGTCTCACAGGGATCTGTCCTGGGTCCTCTCCTGTTTGGTATCTACTTCTCTGAAGTTCTGGCCAACATCAAGAGACTCTGGTTAACCAAATTCACAGATGCCTACAAACTGGGAGCTATTATTGATTCCACAAAAAGGCCTCACAGACACCAACGACTGGTGCCAGAGCCATAGTCTTAAGCTCAATGCTAAAATGTGCATCTTCTTCCCCTTCAGGAAAAATACAGTGCCCATGAACTACCACATCGATGGTAGCCCTCTCAACTCCCAAGGTGTGATAAGAGATCTAGGGACACAGGTAGATAGCAACCTCCCCTTTGACAACCATGTTGCTACTGTAGTTAGAAAGTCCTTCTATGTGGAACACCTCATTACAAAAGGTTTCTCATCCAGGAAAAAAGAAGTCATAATCCCCCATTACTCATCCCTCATTAGATCCATTATAGAGTACAATGCCCCATTTGGGATGTACATCACTAGACACCTACAACAATTGGAGAGGCCACAAAAATTCCTCACAAAGGGATCCTAGGACAAAAACACATGCCCTACACATACAGACTCAAAAAACTCCAGCTGTACTCCATCTCATATAGCCCACTTAGAAACAATCTCTGCTTGGCATACAAAGCCATGCCTGATCCAGTGTTGCTAGACATGCTTCATCTGAAAATGTCTCAGTCCCTCCGCACCACACGCTCCAAAAACCTCAACCTTATCACCACAAAAAACAGAACCTGCTGGAGGGACAAGTTCCTAACCCAGAGACTTCCCATACTCTGGAATAAACTCCCCATTCATGTCAAGCATAGCACTTCACCAGCCCTCTTCAAGAAAAATCTTGACAAGTGGATGGGTAACAGGAAATTCACCCCGGAGATCACTTCAACAGCCTTGCTTGATAGGGGCTCAAGGAACTAATGTCTGGCAACAGGACAACTAGGAAGATTCTTGGGCTAGGCTTGTGTTGGCTCCAGGGCCATTAGCCTAGTACTCACCTATGAATTTATGAACCTATGAGCCAAGACCATCACCATACGAGCCAATAAGAAACCCTGTCTCACAAACAAAGTGTATGAGGTCCTGAAGGCACACAACACTGCCTACTGGTCAGGGGATAAGAACGCCCTTATGTCAGCCAGAGCAAACCTGAGCAAGGAAGTAAAAACACCTAAAAGGGCATATGGTCAGACAAACCAGAGTGACTTCAGTAACCTCAGGGACTCACGGTGACTGTGGCAAGGCATATAATCCATCATGGACTACAAGCCTATGTCAGCACAGTGTGAAGGCAATATCAACTTCCTCAAGAAGCTCAACATCTTTTTCAATAGGTTTGAGGAAAGAAATAGCACAACTGCAATGAAAGCCCCTACAAATTAAATGGATGAAGTACTACGTCTCAGCCCTGCTGATGTTAGAAGACTCATGTGCAAGGTTAACCCAAGGAAGGTGGCTGGACCTGACAATATCCTAGGATGGGTGCTCAGAGAATGCACTGACCAACAACTGACTAACTGACATCTACAACATCTCATTAAGTCAGGCTATCATACCCAAATGCTTAAAAACTACACCCCATAATACCTATACCAAAGAAGTCCCCACCGTCAACTCTAAATGACTACCGCCTCATAGCACTCACTTCAGTAGTAATGAATTGGGCTGTGAGGCTGGTCAAGGACCATATAACATCCAACCTTCCTGCATCTATAGATCCACTTCAGTTTGTGTATTGACCAAACCACTCCACAGAAGATGCTATATCAATGACACTTCACTTATCAATGGCCAACCTGGAAAACAAGAACTGTTACAAGCTGTGTTACAAGTTTCTGTGTTTGCCCATACCTTACTTGGATAGAAGGAAGTTTCTCTGTTCACTGTGAGAGAGGGAGCTTTGAGCAGCCTATCTGTCCCTGGAAGATTGGTTTCAGCCCAGAAATTAGTAGTTTATTGGCCATTTTGGGCTAATTTCTATCTTTCATTTCCCTGCTATAAAACCCGCATTTGCAAGGTTTTTGTGCTAGTATACAGCTCAGCAAGCTCCTGCCTGGTGCCCTGCAGAGTTCTACAGCAGCAGAGAGACAAAAGAGAGACTTTGGAGTGATTATTATTTTTCTGCATTTTCTTGCTGCCTTTAGGTAATTCTGCCTAAAACACCAATATTCTAGAGTTTATGTGATTTAAAAAGCCTGTTTCAGCTACATATTGTACTTATTTTACTGTCTGCACTTTAACAAAGTTGTTTTTGTGTTTAAATTACCTGATTAACTGTTGTAGGCTACACACTCAAGTGTTATAGCCATTTCTGTGCATCTAAAGTGTTTTTTTTATTGTATCTGCTTTATTTTCTGCAAAAAAAACAAAAAAATATATACTTGTTTTCCCGCCTTTCTAAGCTAGTATAGTCCAGCTTTCAGGTTGATGCTGAATTCAGGGCTGTGTTACGAGTTTCTGTGTTTGCCCATACCTTACTTGGATAGAAGGAAGATTCTCTGTTCACTGTGAGAGAAGAAGCTTTGAGTAGCCTATCTGTCCCTGGAAGAATGGTTTCAGCCCAGAAATTAGTAGTTTATTGAACATTTTGGGCTACTTTCTATGTATTTCATTTCCCTACTATAAAACCCGCATTTGCAAGGTTTTTGGGCTAGTATACAGCTCAGCAAGCTCCTGCCTGGTGCCCTGCAGAGTTCTACAGCAGCAGACAGACAAAAGAGAGACTTTAGAGTGATTAAATATCATTTTTCTGCATTTTCTTGCTGCCTTTAGCTAATTCCGCCTAAAATGCTGATTTCCTAGAGTTTCTGTGATTTAAAAAGCTTGTTTCAGCTACATATTGTACTTATTTTACTGCCTACACTTTAACAAAGTAGTTTTTGTGTTTAAATTACCTGTTTAACTGTTGTAGGCTACACACTCAAGTGTGATAGCCATTTCTGTGCATTTAAAGTGTTTTTTGATTGTATCTGCTTTATTTTCTTAAAAAAAATATATATATATATATATATATATATATATATATATATATATATATATACTTGTTTTCCCGCCTTTCTAAGCTAGTATAGTCCAGTTTTCAGGTTAGTGCTGAATTCAGGGCTCTGTTACAAGTTTCTGTGTTTGCCCATACCTTACTTGGATGGAAGGAAGTTTTTCTGTTCACTGTGAGAGAGGGAGCTTTGAGCAGGCTATCTGTCCCTGGAGGAGTGGTTTTAGCCCAGAAATTAGTAGTTTATTGGCCATTTTGGGCTAATTTCTATCTCTTTCATTTTCCTGCTATAAAACCCGCATTTGTAAGATTTTTGTGCTAGTATACAGCTCAGCAAGCTCCTGCCTGGTGCCCTGCAGAGTTCTACAGCAGCAGAGAGACAAAAGAGAGACTTTGGAATGATTAAGTATAATTTTTTCTGCATTTTCTTGCTGCCTTTAGCTAATTCCGCCTAAAACATTGATTTTCTAGAGTTTCTGCGATTTAAAAAGCTTGTTTCAGATACACATTGTACTTATTTTACTGCCTGTACTTTAACAAAGTTGTTTTTGTGTTTAAATTACCTGATTAACTGCTGCAGGCTACACACTCAAGTGTGATAGCCATTTCTGTGCATCTAAAGTGTTTTTTGATTGTATCTACCTTATTTTCTGAAAAAAAAACAAAAAAAAAAACCAAAAAATATATACTTGTTTTTCTACCTTTCGAAGCTAATATAGTCCAGTTTTCAGGTTAATGCTGAATTCAGAGCTATGTTACAAGTTTCCGTGTTTGCCCATACCTTACTTGGATAGAAGGAAGTTTCTCTGTTCACTGTGAGAGAGGGAGCTTTGAACAGCCTATCTGTCCCTGGAGGAGTAGTTTCAACCCAGAAATTAGTAGTTTATTGGCCAATTTGGGCTAATTTCTATTTCATTTCCCTGCTATAAAACCCGCATTTGCAAGGTGTTTGTGCTTGTATATAGCTCAGCAAGCTCCTGCCTGGTGCCCTGCAGAGTTCTACAGCAGCAGAGAGACTAAAGAGAGACTTTGGAGTGATTAAGTATAATTCTTCTGCATTTTCTTGCTGCCTTTAGCTAATTCTGCTTAAAATGCCAATTTTCTAGAGTTTCTGTGATTTAAAAAGCTTGTTTCAGCTACATATTGTACTTATTTTACTGCCTGCACTTTAACAAAGTCGGTTTTGTGTTTAAATTACCTGTTTAACTGCTGTAGGCTACACACTCAAGTGTGATAGCCATTTCTGTGCATTTAAAGTGTTTTTTTATTGTATCTGCTTTATTTTCTGAAAAAAACAAAAAAAAAAATACTTGTTTTCCCACCTTTCTAAGCTAGTGTAGTCCATTTGTTAGGTTACTGCTGAATTCAGGGCTGTGTTACACGTTTCTGTGTTTGCCCATACCTTATTTGGATAGAAGGAAGTTTCTCTGTTCACTTTTTTCCTTTGGAACTAGACAAACTTTCAACTTAAGCACTCAAACCATCCACTTCTCATACCGGCACTTGCTCAAAACTCATAGCAAGCACTAATAAACCTTAGCACTAGACCCCCCCTATACTGTAGAGAAGGACAAGGCTGTCTATTTGACCTCACCAGCCAATCAGTAAACAGTTCACTGTACCTATCCAGGCATGTCCAAAGGGCAGTTTCAGGTGTACTCTCTGGTCCAAGTGGTGAATCTGGACATTTTGAGGCAATGTTACAATTGCCTCATGTACACAGACAACCCTCTCCTCCTTCCACCAAACACTAATACATACGAGAAATGCAATTATACAGCCAAACTGGAGGCCAAGCTCTCAACCCAAGACTGGACCGGGTAGTCAAGAGGAGAAGGGAATTACTTGCATCACACCACAAGTCTCACATAGATCTATGAAATCAGCACCAGCAAAAAAACACACATAAATACATGAAAACATACTCGGAGGCTCTAAAATAAAATCTACAGAAGCAACAGAGACCTCCAAAGCAGACATCCAAGCAACCATCACGCCCCAACACAAACCATGAAACACAATACTCACAAAACCAGTGTACCACACAATCACAGCCCTTAAAGCAAAATAACATACCCAACACACTAGTAATATGTGACTCTATAGTCAGGCACACTGATGTCCCACTCACTAGGCTGAACAAGGAGAAGGTTACTGTTAGCTGCCTGTTGGGTGCCAGGATCCGCCACATAACACAAGCACTCAGGTCACTCCAGAACAAGTACAAATATGACCCTGTCATTATCCATGTTGGTGTGAATGACCTGAGCCGTACCTCTCTGGACTACATGAAAAGAGACATGGAGGAGCTCTATGATTACGTAGCCCAGGCCGGTATGACCCTGACCCTGAGTAGCATCTTGCCCTCACCAAGAATGATACCACGGTATAGAGAAAAAATTATCAATCTCAACAATTGGCTAAGCTTCTGGTGTCATTCAAATGGGATACAGTGTCTGTCAGCCTGGGATGACATGCTCGACAAGCCACACTGCTTTGCTAGAGACAGCTTGCACCTGTCACCCTTAGGCTTTCAAATACTGGCCAAGGCTCTTGCCACCCCCATAGTGCCTTTTTAGGCAAGGCTCAAAAGACAAACCCACTGCCATAAATAGCACAAGTATCAAAAAACTGAGGGTAATGCTACTCAATGCTAGAAGTCTAAACCTCAAAATGCACGCACTTGAGGCACTCCTCAATATGGAGAAAATTGATATATGTGCAGTAACAGAAACCTGGTTTAAGGCTCCAGAGAGCACCCCAGCACTACCAGGCTACAGCTCATACCATACATATCGGCCACAAAATCTGGACCGAAATATAAAAGTCGGGAGAGTATCTATATTCATCAAGGTTCCCCACACCTCCAGGTTACTGGCACAGCATGATGCTTCAGAGATCATCCACGTCCAACTAACAATGGCCAAAACTGCTATTCAAATTATAGCTTGCTACAGATCACCCACCATGTCCCAGGACCCCCACTCCGCATTCCTCGAAACACTGGGAAACATAAAGGTCCTACCAAACACCCTGCTATTGAGTGATTTCAATTACCCAAACATTAACTGGGAGAACTACTTAAGTACAAACTCCCTTGCCCAACATTTCCTAGAATTTATAAACTAAAATGCCCTGGGTCAGATGGTCAACACCCCCACCAGAGGTGACAACATATTGGACCTGGTCATCACCAACATGGGTGACCGGTGTTCCACACCAGAGGTCAAACCCTTGCTGGTTAGATCTGACCATAAACTAATCACTCTGGATATCCACATTCTGCCACCACCCCCTGTCAAAGAAACCACCGTGAAAAACTTTTCAAAAGCAAACTTCACGTTACTTAAGACCGAGGTGGGAAGTTTCAAAGCCTCCATTACTAATGCACTCTACGGTCACCTACAAGAATGCATGGATCATGCTATCCCAAACAAAACCAAGACTCACTCCTCCAAGAAAAGGAAACCAGTCTGGTGGACCCCTGCCATAAACAAGCTATACAATAGAAGGAGGAAACTAGCACAGAAAAGAGTAAAATCCCAAGAAGAGAAGACATCCCTGATCAGTATCAGCAAGAAACTATGTTCCCTCATAAAATCATCCAAGGCTAGCTTCGAAAGAATTGCCATGGACTCCAAAGATAACCACAAGGCATTCTTTAGCTATGTCAAGAATCTAAGCGGCAATTCTCAGATCTGCTCAGAGTTAGTGCAGAATGGCACAAAATACACTGAACCGACTGATATAGCCAACATCTTGGCAGACAGGTTCAGTGTAAACTCCCCCCCCCCCCCCTCACCCCCAAAAGGGCCCATAACTATACCAGAAGAAAGTAGTGCCCCTGAAATCACAGACACTCAGGTTAAAACAGCCCTCTCCAAAGCCAAAAACACAGCATTAATGGGACCGGACAGTGTCCCAGCCTGCGTCCTACACAACCTCAAAGATGAACTTACCCCTCACCTAAACACACTGTTTAAACTCAGCCTCTCCACTGGCTATGTGCCTACAGAGTGGTGCACAGCAATGGTTATTCCACTCCACAAAGGTGGAGCCACAACGGACCCCGGGAACTATTGCCCTATAAGCCTGACTAGCTTGGTCTGCAAAGCTATGGAGTGCATCATCATGGATCTCATTAACAGAGACATTGTAAACCTCCAAACACTGGGCCCTACCCAGTTCAGCTTTGTTAAGGGCAGATCATGCCTCCTAAACCTGGTGGACTTCTTTGAGACAGTTACCAGGGCTATAGATGAGGGAAAGGTGGTCCACACAGCCTACCTAGACCTTGCAAAGGCCTTTGACACCATTCCTCACTCAGGTATTATAGACAAGCTCACCATCCTGAACATAAACCCCTACATCACGAGATAGGTTGCCAACTGGCTCACAGACAGAACCCACATGGTAAGAGTTGTGGGAGCTAGGTCTGACTCTAAACCAGTTACAAGTGGCATTCCCCAGGGCTCAGTCCTAGGACCCCTCCTGTTCGGCATATACTTCTCAGAGGTACAGGCAAGCAGAGGAGGACTATGGCTGACCAAGTTCACAGACGACTGCAAACTAGGAGCTATAATTGACTCTCCGGCTGACACAGACATCCTCCAAAAGGTTCTCACTGAGACAGATATCTGGTGTCAAAACCATGGCCTCAAGCTAAATGCCAAAAAGTGCATAGTCATCCCCTTTGGAAGAAACAAAGTACCCACAAACTACCACATAGCTGGTAGCCTCCCTAAATATGGAAGACGTAATAAGGGATCTGGAGACCCAAGTAGATAGTAACCTCTCCTTTGATAATCACATTGCCAAAGTGGTTAGAAGATCCTTCTATGTGGCCCACCTAATCACAAAAGGGTTTGCATCCAGATCAAAAGAGGTCATTGGGTCCCTCTATGCATCACTCATCAGACTCATCATAGTGTACAATGCCCCATTTGGGATGTACCTTAGAAGACACCTGCAACAACTGGAAAGACCACAGAAGTACCTCACCAAGAGGATCACTTGCCTCAAGAAGATGCCCTATGCAGCTCGACTGAAGAAACTCCAGCTGTACTCATTTGCATACCACCTACTCAGAGGTGATCTCTGCCTGACATACAAGGCCATGTCCAACCCAGAATTGATGGACATGCTCCACCTAAAGAAGACCATATCCCCTCGAGCCACACGCTCCAGAGATCTAAACCTCACCACAACAATAAATAGGACGTGCTGGAGGGATAGATTCCTGTCCCAGAGACTTTCCATGCTCTGGAACAAGATTCCAATCTACATTAGCAGAGCTCCTCGCTAACCCTCTTCAAGAGAAACCTTGACGAGTGGATGGGAAACAGAAGGTTTACCCCAGGGATCACTTCAATGGCTCTGCTGGACAGAGGCACAGGGAACTAATCTAAGGGGGCGGCGAAAGCCAACACATTCCAGCTAGGCTTATAAATACCTTCAAGCAGATAGCCTAGTACCTACCTATGAACTTATGAACCTATGTTATGTGCAAAAGTTGTTCATAGACTTTAACTCTGCCTTTAACACAGTGATCCCTCAACATCTCATAAAGAAACTTGACCAACTGGAAATAAACACTTCCCTAAGCAATTGGATACTGGGCTTTATTTATTTGTTTATTGTATTTATTTATTTATTTATTTATTGACATTTGATAACTGGGATAGTCCAACTGGGTCAGAAACCCATTTTCAGCAGAGGCCCAGGGAGAAAAGCTCCAACAGTGATTAAAAAATTGACAATTACAGTAAACTTACAACTTCAAATTATAAACAGCATTGGATAAATGCATGAGGTACAACAGGAGGTAGAGAAAATACATACTAATTAACATTTTGGATAGAAAAAAAATTAACAACTCATAAAATATATTTTTACAAAATATAAATGGGTTGGATTATAGGCATTAGGAAAAACAAGCACTAGGTGGTTCTAGAGAAGAATGACTTCATCATGGACAGACCATGGTCAGCACGCGTTGGCAATAACACCATCAAGAGTATCACTATGAACATGGGGGATCCTCAGGGTTGTGTTCTGAGCCTTTTGTTGTTCACCTTGTTAACTCAGGACTACACAGCCAAGCTTAACTCAAACATCATCAAGTTTGCAGAAAACACGACTGTCGTTAGTCTTATTAGCAACGATGACAAATTAGCTTACAGGGAGGAAGTTAGTCAACTATTTTTCTGGTGCAACAACAACATCACACTAAACATGAACAAGACCAAAGAGATTACTGTTGATTTTAGAAGAAGGCATAAAACACACTCTCCACTAACAATCCATAATGAAATAGTGGAGAGAGTGGAAAGCACAAAATTCCTGGGAGGTACATATCACAGATGACCTAACATGGAGGAATAATACTACTGCCATTGTAAAGAAAGTACAGCAGTGCCTTCATTTCTTCCAAAAGTTGAGGAAGGTAAACCTCCCCTCTCCAGTCCTCACTACCTTCTACAGAGGCACCATAGAGAGTATACTAACCAACAGTATTACAACTTGGTATGGTAACTGCTCCACCTCAGACCAAAAGGCCATCCAGAAAGTGGTTAGGGTAGCAGAGAAAATCTACTGGGACCATGCTCCCAGCTATCCCAGAAATATACCTGTTACGGTGCCTCAGCAGGGAGGGCCAACAAGATAACCAGAGACACTACCCACCCTGCCCATGGACTGTTCACCTATTATGTTCTGGTAAATGCTACCGCAGTATGAGATGCAAACAGCCAGTTGCAATAAGAGTTTCTTCCCACAGGCCATTAGAAAACTCACACCAACTCCACACCATGTTGAACTCTGAAAAAGGCTGCTGAAAATTTCAATGAAAATACCTTATACTTTTTTGTGCAATAATACTTATGTACAATAACACCAGTGAGATTCTTAAATTCATATTTTTGTGCACTAATCAAAGTTGTAAAGCAACTGTGCAATAATGACTACCATGGAAAAAGTCTCCTGTATGTGAAATCAATATGTATAGTAGTTAGTGTTTAAGAAAATAATGTGTGTCATGTCAATAGTAGCTGTTGTACTGTAGATTGTCTATATGTGGAAATGCCTCCACCTTGAGACGGAGTAACGAAATTTCGTTCAGTGATGCACAAGTTGTATAGCCTGAATGACAATAAAGTTCACTTTGACTTTGATTTGACTTTACTTGGTTCCATTTCGTATTTAAACAGTGATGTGGTTTATGTTATTCTGAAGAAGTCCTTTACATACTGGGGTGAAAAGTGCTTAATGACTGTTATGAAACTGTTCTGCTTCGTGTCTACCATCTTCTGTTTTATTATTTTTCAACAGGAATCAATAAACTCCGTGTAGGTTTCACATAGACCTTTCATGGAATGGTACTGCAGATGTGAAGCCGTTCATCAGGCAGCCTCACACGACATTGTGCAATGCATATTAATGAAGCCACGGGCCTCAGCAAGATTTCACAGATCATCCCAGTGTTCATAGCCACAAAACCTCCTTATGGAATTGTGGATACCATTGCAGTCAAAGGTTGCTGGCCATGAAAGCTTACAAGCAATCACGGCTGGCAATTCCATGTACTTCCAAGCAGCTACTGGGCATGAATTTGTGTAAAATGCCACCACGAATACATATATCTTGCAACTGCACCTGTTAGTAAGCCTACTGTATCTAATTCTAGGGATGGAAGGCTGTGATATATAAATATGTACAGCTAATTATTTAAGCATTGCACAACGAGAAAGCTGATAGAATGAAACATTTCTACATTAGTATAAACTGTGTGAAAACCATATACACACACCTGAAATCGAACCCTGTACCATCAACCTCCAACAACAATGGATTAACACCTGCTGCCACAGAATCAGTTATGTAGCACATGTATTTCATACAATCAGTAGGCAATGTCACTCATTTTCTGCAAGGTTTCAAAATGTTTGTCTCCCTGCTTGTTCAACATGTAAACACAGTCTTATCTTCCATATTTACTTTCATTTTTAGAAATCAAGATTTACAAAGTGTCCATATTTGACACTTCTACCATCCATTATTTATGGTCTTCTACAGATTAAGTATTAGAACAGTTCAAGTTCACCCTGCTTTCTGTCCATGTCACCACTCTCATATCTTCCCCATTTATTTTCATTAATGCATTGTTACATGTTGGTGCTCATCTCGCAACAATGCACAAAAGTGATAACACAGCTATACTCAAAGCCAGTACCATGTGCTCCAAAATAAAAGGAATAGATCACTGTTTTAATACACAGTGCCACACAGTCAGTTGAGTAGCAAGTATTTTCTAGGACAGTGATATAAACTATTTGGTATGTACTCAAATATATATATATATATATATATATATATATATATATATATATATGTATATGGGTCCCCTTTAAAACATCGACTTACCAAAACATCGACTTGCAAATCAGTGAGACAAGAACATTAAATGTTCACAATGCCTAACTCCTGGAATGTTGCGATTTAACTCCGGGAAAGTAACCACTGGGCCACCATAGGGACCTTTGCCCTGTTCTCCACTGAAGTGCGATCTCGGAGTTCATATATTTAGTTAGGGGGTGGGGACTGCAGCCCCCACATGGAGGGGTGTGGGGGGCAAAGCCCCCCTCCACGTTGGTGGGTTTAGTTTGCTTCCGTTTGTATTGTAGTGATGATTGGTGGCCCAGTTGTTACTTTCCTGGAGTTAAATTGAGCTGTTCCTGGAATTTGACATTGTGAACTTTCAAAGTCCTCGTCTCACTGATTTGCAAGTCAACTTTCTAGTAAGAAGACATTTTAAAGTAGACTTTCTATCGACTTTCCCACTGTGCAATGTTACCCTACCATTCACTGGGAAAACTACTCGAGTACAAATTCCCAGGCCCAGTGCTTCCTGGAATTCATCAACTCAAATGCCCTGGATCAGCTGGTAAACTCCCCTACCAGAGGTGAAAACATATTGGACCTGGTCATCACCAACATGGGCGACAGATGTTCCACACTGGAGGTCAACCCATCACTGGTTAGATCAGACCATAAACTAATCACTCTGGATGTCCACACCCCACCACCGCCCCCAACTAAGGAAACCACAGTAAATAAATTTTCTAAAGCAAACTTCACCTTACTTAAGACAGAGGTAGTAAGTTTCACAGCCCCACCGCTAAAGGATAACGCTGCCCAAGATGCAGAAACCTTTACAAATGCACTCTATGAGCACATACAAGGATGCATGGATCATGCTATCCCTAGCAAAACCAAGAAGACTCACTCCTCTAAGAGAAGGAAACCAGTTTGGTGAACCCCTGCAATAAACAGGCTATACAATAGAAGGAGGAAACTAGTTCAGAAAAAAAGCAAATCGCAAGAAGGAAAGACATCCCTGATCAGTATCAGTAAGAAACTAAGGTCCCTCATGAGATCATCCAAGGCTAACTTCAAAAGAAAAATAGCCAAGGATTCAAAAGATAACCACAAAGCCTTCTTTAGCTATGTTAAGAATCTAAGTGGCAATTCGCAGATATGCACTGAACTAGTGCAAAATAGCACAAAATATACTGAACCTACTGATATTGCCAACATCCTGGCAGATAAATTCAGTGCAAACTTCACCCCCTCTCACCTCCAAAAGGGCCCACAACAATACCGGAAAAGTGTAGTGTCCCAAAAATCACAGATGCACAGGTGAAAACAGCCCTTTCAAAAGCCAAAAACACAGCATCAATCGGATCAGATGGTGTCCCAGGCTGCATCTTGCATGAACTACAGAACAAACTAATCCCCCACATAAACACGCTGTTCATCCTCAGCCTCTGCACAGGCTATGTGCCCATAGAATGGCACACAGCAATGGTTATTCCTCTCCACAAAGGAGGGGCCACAACTGACCCTGGTAACTATTGCTCCATAAGCCTGACTAGCCTGGGCTGCAAGGCTATGGAGTGCATCATCATGGAACTCATTAACAAAGACATTGGGAACCTCCAAACACTTGACCTGACCCAGTTTGGTTTTGTTAAGGGCAGATCACGCCTACTAAACCTGGTTGACTTCTTCGAGACAGTCACCAAGGCCATAGACAAGGGAAAGGTGGTTCACACAGCCTACCTTGACCTCACCAAGGCTTTCGATACCATTCCCCACTCAGGTATTACAGAAAAACTCACCAGCCTGAACATAAACCCCTACGTCGCAAGATGGGTTGCCAACTGGCTTACAGACAGAACTCACACGGTAAGAATAGTGGGCTCCAGGTCTGACTCTAAACCAGTCACAAATGATGTCCCACAAGGCTTGATCCTGGGACCCCTGCTGTTCGGCATATACTTCTCAGAAGTACAGGCAAACACAGGAGGACTATGGCTAACCAAGTTCGCCGATGACTGCAAACTGGAAGCCATAATTGACTCTCCGGCTGACACGGACATCCTCCAAAAGGGCCTTACTGAAGACGGACACCTGGTGTCAAAGTCATGGCCTCAAGCTAAATGCCAAAAAATGCATAGTCATCCCATTTAGGAAAAACAAAACGTGGAAGCCCCCTTAATACAGAAGAGGTAATAAGAGATCTGGGGACCCGGGTAGATAGTAATCTCTCCTTTGACAATCATATTGCCAAAGTAGTTAGGAAATCCTTCTATGTCGCCCATCTAATTAGTAAAGGGTTTGCATCTAGAAATAAAGAGGTTATAGTGCCCCTCTACTCATCACTCATTAGACCCATCATAGAGTACAATGCCCCATTTGGGATGTACCTCACAAGACACTTCCAACAGCTGGAAAGACCAGAAAAGTATCTCACCAAGAGGATTACTGGCCTCAAACATATGTCCTATGCAGCCTGACTGAGAAAACTCTGGCTGTACTCAGTGGCATATCGCTTACTCAGAGGTGATCTCTGCCTGACTTACAAAGCCATGACCAACTCAGAATTGATGGACATGCTCCACCTAAAGAAATCCAAGTCACTGCGAGCCACATGCTCTAGTGAGCTAAACCTCGCCACAACAATAAATAGAACATGCTGGAGGGATAAATTCCTGTCACAGAGACTCCCCATGCTTTGGAACAAAATTCCAAATTACATCAGGCAGAGCCCCTCACTAACACTCTTCAAGCGAAACCTTGACGAGTGGATGGGTAACAGAAAATACACCCCTGGGATCACTTCACTAGCTCTGCTTGACAGAGGATCAGTTAATTAATCAATGGGGCGGCAAAAGCCGACACACTCTGGCTAGACTTATAAATGCCCTCAGGCAGATAGCCTAGTACCTACCTATTAACCTATGAACCTATATATGTATATATATATATATATATATATATATATATATATATATATATATATATATATATATATATATATATATATATATATATATATATATATATATTACCACTTCTGCCACTGCTTGCGGAGGGAACCACTGGTTTCTCCTGTGGGTCAGAACTACCTGAGGGCCCAGGTAGTGCAGGGGCAGCAGAGGGGGTGCTGCCAGGTTGCGTCCCAGACATGCTGGGCAGAGGTGCTGTAGCTGTGGAGTGGGGGCAGGTGGATCCCGTGGGACAGGGCCACCCCGCTGTGCTGTGTTAAAAAGAAGATAAAAAAAAAGAGGATGTTGAGTTGGAGTGAGAGAAACTGAAAAGGATAAGATTGTTATCTTCATATGTTATATACAAATCACTGGCACAATTACTTCAGTAAATTCTGTTAGCTTTACTTTTAAGAATACCAACGTCTAACAGATGTATTTAATACTGGTAACTCCTAACAGATGCACACTATAGTACAGATTGCAGCAAGAAATCCATGATGTGTACATATATTGGACAGATGCATATTCACATTACAGTAACAACAGATAACAGCAGTCCAATAGTGCCGGTGCTATTGAGGTCTGAAGTTACATTGCA
>NC_056748.1:937414838-937437338 GCF_019279795.1 Protopterus annectens
TTCATGTTCTTATCAGCTATTTCAAAACATCTTTTGAAATTCATTCCTGTCCTATAAATAAAGTGTGGTTTGTTTCCTATCACTTCATATAATTCTTTATTAGTTTTTAATATACACCAATTAGCTTCTACTATTTGTCTAAAAAAATCAGAAAACAGATTAAATTCAGTAATACATGCCCCCTGGTAATTTTTTGTTGTTGTTATTGCTTTGTCACATTCTCCCACTGTTTTAAAGGGTTCACCTAGTAAAGCTTTATATTTAGTACCCCAACCATTGTAGACCTCTTCCAGTACTCTGCCAACTAAATCCCTGGGATATCCTCTCTCAATAAACTTTTCACCCAGAAAGATAAATTCTTCAAATAAATCGGAGAAGTCAGAAGTCATCCTAGCCAACCTCACAGCTTGACCCTTGATCAGACTCCTTTTCTGATTAAAAGGATGGGAACTATTATGGTGCAAATAACTATTGCACCATGTATCCTTATGAAAAATTCTAGACTTAAAACCACATTGTGTTTTATAAATAGTGATGTCCAAATAATTAATACTATAATCATCGACAACATGTGTGAAAGAAAGAAACTTAGTTTTGTTCAAATAATTAATTAAAAAAGATGCTAGTGCCTTATATAAACACTCTGTTTCCTGTCCATCTTTTAGTAGTTTTAAATTCGGCATTATTGATTTGGTTAAAAACAATAATAGGGGGGGTGATTTAAAGAATTTATTATTAAATAGGGAATTAAAATGGCAATTGAGACTTAAGGCCAATTACCCCCCAGGTCTTAATGAGTACATCAGTATTAAGCCTACACTTGTTGAAAAAGCAGCTAAAGTTTAATACATTAGTTTACAATATATTTTGTACATTTCTTGTATCATTCAACAATATTATGTGTTATCCTATAATAGACTTTTTACAATAATGTTTTATAAATTTATCATTAATTTATTACATTTGAGTTTTTAACATTTTTAAAGGGAGAAATATTATTTGCACATTTTTTCAAACAAATACACAAAGTATGATTGACATACAAGGAAAGGGTAGATATGTATATGTATGTATATATATATATATATATATATATATATATATATATATATATATATATATATATATATTTTAGTACTGGATTAATATTATATTGTGTATAAAGCTTATGGCATGAAATTATATTTATTTTGTATTTTAGAGTAAGATTAAGTGAACATTACTTCTTTAAAAAGTTTTTCATAAAGTGAATAATTGAATAATTAATTAATTAAGGTTTTTAAGACACTATATATAGTGAATGTAGCACTGTTTTAGTTGTATCTGATGAAGTCTCATTGTGAGATGAAAGCGCTTTTATTTGGTGGTTGTTACGAATAAATTTTGTGAGAAAATCATCCTACACGCTGATGGGAATCTATTTTCATTTTGTTCAGATAACTAGGCTTACCTGGAAGAATCTCCTGGGATGTATGTGGTGGATGCAGGTGTTGCTGCATGAATGATGTACCTGGAATACATGAAGTAAAAGGTAAGTCTAATAACAATACAATCAACATTAAAACAATGGCTGATTACTGTTTATAGTTTACAACAGCAAACAGCATTCATGTACACAATGGTGTGCCTAAGAACACTAATCTAAGTTTATGACAGTAGCACTCTTCAATGCAGACATAAGCAGAAATATATGTACCACAGTCATAACCTATTCATTTATATTCTATCAATATACAACAGTATTCAGCAGTTCAGATAACAAGACCTACCTGGAAGGTCCCCTTGTGAGGTCATGGCCAGATCAGACATGGTGGCCCTCACATCCAACACATGGTGGGCATCAGGCTGTTGTGAGCTTTGAGTAGATTTGAGTTCAGCTATGAACAGCTCATTGATGGTCAGTGGTTGTTCCATGGCAGAGCCTCCACCTGTACCCCAGATTTCAGGGCCTATTGCTGCTCTCCATCTGGCAGAGGTAATCATATCAGTGGCCCTGTGGTGCATCTGGTCATAGTTTCTGCCATGAGTGCCCATGGCATTGACATTGGCAATAATATCTTACCATAACTGGACCCTATGCCCACTCTCCCTCCTTCCCCCTGAAGGAGGAGCACTCCATGTTGGCATAGGCCATCTACAGTTACCTGGTTTTCACTAGCTGTAAATGGTGGCTGTCTTTGTTGTGGATGTCTTGATGCCATGCATTGACTTACCTGGCAAGGCAACACATGTGGAGTACACATAAGTATAACATTAGTACAAAATAGATGTTTACAGATACAACATGTGAGGTACACAGTCATTATAACCCACTGGACTAACATACAGCAGTCCACATATGTGAACCAGTAACAAAAGGCAGGATGCAAAACAGAGCAGTTAAGTAGAACAACATATTCTTCTTACTGCCATAACACTACCCAACATGAACTAGGATCCCCACAACTGTACAAGATAATAACACAGATGTAAAAACACATCTTATAATTGCTAAAGGTGTTATCAGTGGCCTTGTCCAAGAACCAGTTTCAGGTATTTCGCATGCAGCATTCAGCACCATGTAATTTAAGGATGTGACAAATATGACTACTACTTATCTAAGTACACAGACTAGACAACACAGCATAGCACACTAGCACCACAGCTCAAGTCCAGCTTGAAGTGTGTCAGACACCACTTTATAGTTGATCACATCAGCAGTGTCTGTTAAAGACTGGAGAAATGTGAATCATGCTGCTGTAACATGATGTCGGTAAATGTCAAGCAACATCTCTGTCACACACACAAAGTTTCCTGCAGTGAGAACTGAACCTTTACATATCTAGGTACACAGACTACAGAACACAGTACTTAACGCAATCTCCATGTCACAAGTCTGATTTCTATAGGACTGCAGGTGAACTTAAAGTAGATGACATCAGTAGACCATGTGGGAGAGAAGAGGTTGGGAAGCCTTTATGAAATAGATGTGCAGGCATATGCGGGTATCAAAATACTGTGAATTCATGCCATTGGAGAAGTAACTGTAGGATACACACTTTTGCTGTTCTGTCTAGACACAGACACATGCACACAAAGTTGCCTGCATTGAGAGCTGAACCCCCTATTTATCTAAGTACACAGACTACAGAACAGGGTACCTAATGCAAGCGCCACAGCACAAGACAGATTTCTGCAGGACTGCAGGTGAACCTATAGTAGATGACATCAGCAAGCATGTAGAGCACAATGCTAGTGAGAGCTGCCTAGATACATATCTTCATAGCATTATATGAGGCAGTTGGTCTAACAGCAATAGTCTGTTATCAAGCCTAGTAGTGTAGCAATACAAGTTTCCTTATTGAGCATAGTTGGATGTTTCGTATTAGCAGAGCATGGTTGTGAGCTCCAAGAAGTGGACCTGCCCATGAGGGAGCACACAACAGTAAATATTACAGACTGTAGTTTGTTTGATACGGCTGTTGATAAAGTACTGAGACCGTGTTGGGGGTGGGCAACATATGACTGTATTGTAAATATATAACACATAGTTACTGCGCCATTATTTTGTAATGTTTCAACATGCATTTTTGTGTCATACAAATGAAATGGGAAATAAAAAGCAATAATAGAACATCATATATATATATATATATATATATATATATATATATATATATATATATATATATATATACATACAGTCCCATAGAGCAGCGAGCAGTGGCTTTCTGCAATGATGAGCAAAGTGTACGCGCATGCCAATTAAACCTATTTGTGCATAGGTTTGCAGTGCACAAAACTGAGTGGCACTACTAAGGTCTGCCAGCAGACTCTGTACTCCATACCTAGTTTTTGCACTGACCAAGGGCAGTAATTTTATAGTTTGCTGACCAGGGAGGTCCACTGGGCTCGGAGAGCCAGTTTTCAGTGGAGGCCCGAGGAGAAAAGCTCGGCAATACATAGTTTATTTACATTAATTAATTACATGAATTAATTACAAAGAGTCTTTGTATTACAAACTTATAAACAGGTAGCATACAGAAGAGAAAACAAATAATTACAGTTTAATTTTGTTTAGGCAGGAGATTCAGGCATATAGCATAGTGGCTACATATTGCAGTTGTATTGTTTATACAGTCTTCACTAGTGAGTGAGGTTAGTTTGGTGTGAGAGGTAGCCTGGAGCATAGGCGGAGGAGAGTTTCAGAGGTAAGGGGTGGAGATTACAGTTGCATCTCCTGTTTGAATAAAGATAGGAGTGAAGTAGAGTTTTAAAGTTTTTGAGGTTGTCACAGGTCCTCGGTGAAGTGGGGAGAGAATTCCATTTTTTTGCTAAGGAGAAGGAAAGCAGAAGCTGACCAGCTGGGCGTTTGGGTTTGTGGATGGTGATTAGGTTTTGGTGGTTAGATGCAAGGGTTCTATGGGGGTATATGGTGTTAGAATGTTGGATAGTGCAGGGCACTTAGTAGGCTGAAACAGTAATGTGTGGGCTGTGGTGATTTGGAGGAAGTCTAATTGGTTGGGGAGTTCAAGCCAATTTAATGAGTGAAGGGAGGTACAATGATGGGAGGAGGATTTGGCTTTAGTAGCAAATCTGGAGATTTTATTGTAATAGACTTCCAGTTTGGAGGAGAGAGTGGTGGATCAATTAGTAAGCAGAGGAGCGCTGTACAGTAGAGAGGGAAGGAGATAGGTAGTGGCAAGGGTTAGTCTGGATGAAGGAGAGAGGAAGTAGCTGTTTCTGTAAAGTAAGCCTAGTTTTATGTGGGTTTTCTTGATGTTTAGCTCGATGTGAGTATTGAATTTCTGATGTTCATCGATGGTGATATCAAGAAGTTTGGCAAAGGGAACAATCTCTATAGTGGAGTTGTTTTGGCTGGTAATTTGAAGAGAGTTTTTATCAACAGTCGAAGTTTTTGAGGGAGAAAAAGAAGGATTTTAGATTTGTTGGCGTTTAGTGAGAGGTGATTTTGGAGCATCCATTTTTCGGTGGTTGAGAAAGCAGATTGAGTCAGTGATTGGAGATCAGTTAGGTTAGAGGCGCAGCAGATTAAAGTGGAGTCGTCATCATATTGCACAATTTTGGTGTTGGGTATGGTTTATGAAAGTCATTAATAAAGATGTTGAATAGCACTGGGCCAAGTATGGATCCTTGGGGTACTCCAGTGGGGGTAGGAAGGAAAGTGGAGGTGCCTTGTCCCCACTTTACTGCCTGAGACCTGTCTGAAAGATAGCTGGAGAACCAGGAAAGTTTTGTGGGAGAGATTAAGATTAGACAGATGGTTTAGGAGGTGAGTATGGGAGATGCTATCAAAAGCTTTAGATAAATCTAGCAGAACTGTGGATACTATTGTACCAGATTCATGGGCCAGATTTACATTGTGTAAGAAGGAGAGAAAGGCGGTGTTGGTACTATGTCCTGAATGGAAGCCGTGTTGGGTAGGACAGAGTAGTTGGTGTTTGGTAAGGAATGGCATAAGCTGAAGGTGGATAAATTTTTCAAGGAGTTTGGAGATTGGGGAGAGGATAGCTATGGGGTGGAAATTGGAGACATTGCAGTTTTAACCACCCTTATGAAGTGGTAGAATATATGCAGTGTGCCATAATTTGGGTACATAGGATTCTAGTAAGGATCTGTTGATCAGGATACTGATAGGGAGAGCAATACCATCGGAGGCTATTTTTAGGAATGAGGATGGAATGTTGTCAGGGGCATTGGAGCATGGTTTTAGTTTTGACAGTAATTTTTTTATAAGGGTGGTGGGGATGGATTTAAGTTTGAAAGTGGGGGGTAGAGGGTGAGAAGGATTTGGTGGGGTGGGGTACTGGGTTATTGTTGGTAAAGGTCTTGGTCAGTTTAGCAATAGAAGAGGTGAAGAAGGAGTTGAATAGTGAGGTGATTTCAAGGTCAGATTTGCTACTGTCAGGACAGGGTTTGTTCTTAGTTCCTGGGCTAAGAAGGGAATTTATTGAGTTCCAGAATTGTTTGGGGTTATTTGGATGGTTTACTTGTAGTTTGATGAAGTAAGATTTTTTTGTTTCTAATGACTTGTTTTTTGGAGAGGCTTCTTAGTTGTTTATATTTAAGTAGAATTTCAGGCTGTTTATTTTGGAGGTAGGTTTTCCAGGTTTTATCTCTTTGTAGCATAGTTTTTGTGGTGTCTTTGGTTAGCCATGGGGTGGTATTAGTTTTTACTCTTATTGTTCTTGTAGGGGCTTGGGAGTTGAGGATATTTAGGAAAATTGAATTAAAAAATTCAACAGCTTTATCTAATGGAAGAGTTTTTAGGGGGTGCCAGTTAGTTTGTTTAAGGGAGTCAGAGAAAGAAGTGGGATTAAAGTTAGAGAGGTTACAAGTATGAATGAACTTGTGGGAGTGTGGAGCAGTGAGGGTAGCTTGATGGGTGAAGGCTGGGAAGTGGTCTCCTAGTGGGTCAGGAATGACACCAGATTTTACGGTTCTATTAGGGTGGGATACTAGGATCCAGTCTAGTATAGAGCCTGAGGGGTTGGTTTTGTTAGGCTTGGTTATGGAGTTTATAATTTGGGTGAAGTTAAATAGATTGATTGATATGGTGGGATTAGGGTTATTGATTTTGTTCCAATCTATATTTACATCTCCCAGTATGTAGGTCTTTAGTTTAATATTGGAGGAGGTCCAGGAGAGGATATCTTCCAGGGTAGTGGAGTTGTTACCGGGAGGAATATAGAGGGAAATGAAGCAGATGCTTTTATGGTTATTTATTTTTAGTAGGCCAATTACAAGTTCAGCATTATTGAAGGAAGGGCTGGGATTAGGATATGGAGTAATGGACAGCTGATTGGAGTAGATTAATGCTACACCACCACCTCTCCTACCTAAGCGGTCAGATCTAAGGGATTGAAATCCAGGGGGAAGGAATTCGGAGTCATTTATATGTGGTTTTAGCCAGGTTTCTGAGATAGCTACAATGCCAGGTGAGTTGTGATTAAGCCAGGCATGAAACAGGGAGAATTTATTTTTTAAACTTTGGGTATCGAAGGTGAGGAATTTCAGGTATTTACAGGTGGATTTACTGTTGGTATTAGGGTGGCGGGGTGTTGGGGTGGTATTTGGACCTGGATTAGGGTGAATGTCCCCGGCTAAGCAGAGGTAAGTGAGATAAGGGATAAGCACTTTTGGTTTGGCCTTAGATAGTTGTGTCTGGCAGTGAATAGGTTTTGGTTTGTAGTATTTGATTGAGACTGAGAAAAGCTTTACCTTTAAGTGGAGAGTTGGGTGGGATGGAACTAAAGAGGCAGAAATGTTGTGGAAGTGTGTTGCGAGGGGGAGGGGGGAGGGTGTAGATGGAAGTTGGTATAGTAGGTGGCCTGGTATAGAGGGAGTAGGAAAAGGATGAGTATAGATGTGGAAGTAAGGATATTAGGTGGAAGAGAAAGCATGGTAGGGGAATCAGTCAGGGGTAGTAGAGAGGAGGATAATGGGACTTAGGTGGGTGGATGGTGTGGTAGCTATAGGCAGGTGGAATGGAGGAAGGGGAGGAGCCGAAGTGAGTGGTTTTAGTTTTAACTGTCTGCCTTCTAGGTCATCTTGTTCCCAGTTTTGGTGATGTGACACACACATAAACCAGATTAGCAGAGTCAAACCTGACACCTTTTCTTCTCTGCTGATAAGACACATCAGAAAAGGGACAATAAATGAAATAAGGAAAAGCAATGTATAACAACCACAGTTGGCAGTGAGAGTATACATGAGATATTTCTACATAGGTATTTCAACCCTTAGCAATGGAGCTTCAGAACACAGGGTGGATGCCTTATACCTCATTGCCACAGACAGAAACAGCTTTGCAAAACAGTACTAACATCATTTTTCACACAAAATGCAGCAGAATGAACATTGCTATCACAGGTGTGTTGATATTGTACAAGCAAGGGTACACTGCTATTTGTTTGGGGGGATAAAGCTCAGTTACTGTTATGTCTCATACAAGTTAAGCCTGTTTTTTGGGTGGTGAGCAATGCTGATGTAGTGCCACGGCACAAGGAAATCTATGATATTCTGTCCCTGTTACTTGTTACTCTCCTTCTGCATCCTGCCTGTTGTTTGATTTTGGAAGGTTTTTAGAAGTCAGAAAATGCACTGTGCAGCATTACTTTCTAAAATCTCTCTGCAATAGTTTACGAGTGCAAAGGTATGTTGCTACACTGAGGGCATGCAGTGATCCACAGCACCTCTGAGAGGGATGACTGTGTGAATCTGTCATGCCTGAGAACTACTACTTACTAATGGGAACTTATAAGTAAACTCATTGATCTCCTGTCACATGTTAAGTTATTTTCTGTAGAAATACAATATTTACCTGAGTACTGTTCCAAAGTTAAACAAAGCAAGAATATAGCATAATAATATTATTAAATAATACAGCCTATGTTCAGGACTTACCTTGTGATTGCAGCAGTTGACACAGTTGTAGTTCAGGGCTTACTCTGTCTGATGCAAGCAGTGCACAGCTAATACATAGGGAGGTAAAGATTGTGTGAGTTGCTTGGCATTAGTGTTGATCTATGTACGTAGAGAAAGGTAAGGCACCTAGATGGTCAATGAATCTGCTATGCATTGTTTCTTAGCCAAAGCAAGGGCATACTGGGCACATCTACTTCTTCCTCTGTCCACAGCAGTTGGTGGTTCCCCCTCCAAGTACGACTGTGCCTGTGGTGCAGTAGGCATTGGTGGGGGAATGTTTGTCCCTTCCCCTTGCTGATCCTGCTGCAGCTTTTTCTACAGGATCAGATTGTTTAGCACAGCACATACTGTGAAGATTTTTGTACATGTACATGGATCATATTGCAAGGCTCCACCGGATGTATCTAGACACCTGCACAGTGACTTCAGCAGCCCAAACACATGCTCTATGATGTTTCTAGTTTGAGTGCGTGCCTCATTATAGTGTTCTTCTGTGGGTGTGTGTGTGCACTTCTGATGGTTGCCATCAGCCACGGTTCCAGTGCATAGCCAGCATCCCCCAGTAAATGGCCCTGTGGGTTGTCCCCCCCCCCCCAGTAAACATCTGGTCCAGCTGTGATGTATGCCAGATATGGGATTCATGATAACTGCCAGAGTTGCCAGCACACACATTCAAGATAATCCCCTGGGCATCACACATGAATTGGCAGTTGGAGGAGAAACCATTGCGGTTAAAGTAGATTCTACTCTGCTCACCAGGTGGTGCCTGGATGTGTACATGAGTGCAGTCTATAGAACCTAGTACTTCAGGGTAGTGCACTACCCTGTAGAAGTGAAGCATATTGCTGTCCCTCTCCTTGGAACAATGAGGAAAACATATGTGCTCACTGGCATGCATGAGCCTATGTATTTGTGGACTATCCTGGATGCAGATGCCTGTGACACACCCATCATGTCCCCAGCTGGTCTTTGAAAGGTACCTGTAGCTAATATCCTAAGGGATACACATACATTAGTTTCCGCTGGGATAGGTTCCCCTCAGTTGGCTCTAGCCAACTCAGAGTTGAGGGTGGCAGAACTCACAGAGTTCCTGTAATGTGTCCCTGTCCACCTTGTATCACTCTACTATCTTCAGGTCATGTGGCATCTGAAAGGTTACCCTTGGCCTGAACACTGTCCTCCTTCTCGGCCTAGGCCTATTGTCAACAGCAGCAGCATCGGCATCAACCTGTACCACAAATATATGGATTAAAGTTGCAGCAGCCCCTAGCATTGTCTCAGGTTAAAAGTTCCTTGACTCTACTGTAATGGTATTGCAGTAGGCAGGAAAAAACAGGCTTGAGCTTACATGACTGTTTTATAGCTTTCTGAATAGCACTGTGCTGAGAATCACTTGCTTCTGCTGTAATTATCACCTATGAAACACACCTGCAACTTAATTGCAGATATTAAGCATAGGTTTACTTACTGGAGAATGCCACGCACCTCAGTGCGCCTTCTTGCCCCACCACACATCAAAGGCAAAAAATAAGATAAAGGAAGATTATCGCGCAAACATGAAAACAGAAGGAAAGGTTGCATGGCCTGTACTAGAACCCTGCATCATCTGTACTCCAGCCCAAGGCCATACATATGGCGCTATAGAAATAGTTACATTGTTAGACAGAAACCTACCATTCATTCCTCTTTTTCCTGTGAGTGTTCTAAGCACCATATTGTGCAAATTCTAATGTAAGATTTTAAAAATATTTTACAGAGGGAGATATGACACATATCACCGGAATAATAGTACAATGAGACAAAAATCTATCTTTTGTACTACTTACATGCATTTTATTGATTCATTGACCTACCACTACACCTCTGCAAGTATAACGTGACCCCCCCCCCCATGTCAGGATTCAATGTTAAATTCAATTGTAAACAAACACCATGGAAGGCCTTACACAGAGTGGTCTGCCCTACATGGTTACACTTTTTTGCAATTCAGCCAATGTAAGGGCTTTGGACTTCATTTGCATAACAACCAAGAAGAAAGGACTGAATGTACACGGTTAGTAACCATGTAGGCAGGGAGCCTACAGTGGACCACATTGCTGTTAGCAATAGAGAGGGTATTACCTTGGAAAGGAAATTTTTTTATTGCATTTCACTTCATTACACCAGCAATGTAATCAAAATGGCTATATTACAGTAGCAATGCTGTATTTCATGGGATTTTCAATTTTAGATGTATAGATTACGTACGAGGATATTGTTAAGGGGTGGGAGAGCAAAGCTTACAGTTATGTCGTGACACTTATACTGTACATTTACTAGTATTAAAGTACTTTTTTCTTCAACAGTTGCTAAATATTATATTGTGTGTGCTTTTACATGTTAACATCAGTTGTGTACAAATCTAACTTCTTTAACTTCATTTTGTTTCCGTGTAGACTCCTTTCAGTGGTTGTATTCAAAAAGTTTTCAAGTACATGCAGCAGGCGTACAGAGAATCTACATGGGATGCATCAAGGTTTGTTGAATTGCTCCACAGTGCAATCTTCCTTCATTCGCATATAGTTTTGATATTTTTACGCGACACAAAAGCCATGTATATACCTTATTTGTGTGTGAATGCACGTGATGTGCACCGCTTCATGGTGTTCATTGAATCAGGAAGTTTTCATGGCCATGTTCGCATCACACTGCGATGTGCGCAAAGAAAAAATTTTTGTGTAGGGCTTATTGAATCCTGGCCTTTGTTTTTTGACTATAGTAAGAAGAACAGGTGTGGATTATACTTGAGGAAATCTGGAGATCTTTGTACAAAAGAAGCTAGACAGAAGACTGCTTCTTGGAAACACCTATGTACTGGGGCATTGATGCCTATCCAGAGGGGAATTTGAGTAACAAACTGTGACCATCTGTTTATGAGACTTAAGAATGTTGAAAGGTAAAAAAGGGTATTTTGTATGTTTTTTTTTCTCCTTTGGTCGCCATTACAGAAAGTTATTTCTTTTGGTGTAGTTGTTTGCATGAGAATAGTCTGCACCACTGACTTTTGTTTACAATAAAAACATACAGAAGATCACTAGGCAATGACCAGGCTCCAGCTTCTTTAAAACCAACTGCTTTAATAGTAAGGAACTCACACAAGCGTTTTCACCATTAGGCTTCTTCAGATGCATGAATTATCCTAGTAAACACACCCATTTTATATCCAAAAATATTCAGCTTAATTGGTTCTTAAAGCCATATTACTTTACATTCATTCCCTTCTAATACATTACATGAATGCATATAAAAATATATAAAAATATATAAAAATACTTCAACTAATTTCTACAAGAATACCAGATTCTAATGCATACCATAATAATTATGAAAATAAAACATTTAATAAGTCTATAAAAATACTAAAAAGCTAAGATATAGACTATATACGTAATGGTCTGTTCTTTAAAACTGGTCTCAATGGAATAACATCATTAAGGCCATGTCCTGTATTTGCCCTGAGCCTTACTATCCATTCTACTTCCATAGTTTCTGTTTTATTTCTAATATCTCCCTTTCTCTTATTTTCATTAATAATACCTAAAACTCTAAATTTAAAATTGTGCTGAGCATTGGTTTATTTTACATGCTTTGCCAACGCATTGGAAATATTCCCCTTCCTAATATGGTATATATGTTCTCTTATTCTATCTTTAAGGGGCCTATCTGTTTTACTCACGTAGAATTTATTACATATTTGGCAATTAGCCAAATATTCTACATGCTTCGTATTACAGTCAGCTCTAACTCTTAGATAGAATACTTTACCTATGTCTGGATGTTTAAATTCCTTCTCTGTTGTTATATAACTACACCAAGTGCATTGCTTGCATGGCACTGTTCTTATTATTGACTGTGGAGCTTTTATTGCTCTACTAGTACATAATCTTCTTTTCAAGGATAAATTATTTTTAAGTGTGAATTGTGGTGTTGAACTCAAACATGTACTGATTTGTTCATCTATAGTTAGAATATTCCAATAATTATTTATAATACTGGTATATTCTCTGATATTCCTTGAATAATCAAAACATGGCCTTAGATCCTTAGCCCCAAAGGTATTTTTACTCATATCATTTATATGTTCTACAGTTTCTGAAAAATATGGTTTAGCTTTGTTATGTCTTAATTCTTTTATTCGATTAGCACTTCTATTAATACTATAGTCTCTATATCCCCTTTCCTTTAATTCATTCTTTGTAACATTAATTTGATGTTCAAAGTCTTCCCTTTTAACATTTAATCTAGATGCTCTATAGAATTGATTTTGTGTAAGGTTTTTAAAGACCAATTTCAGGTGCATACTATCATTGCTCAATAATTTATTTACATGACATTCTTTCCTATACATTTTAGTACAAATTTCATTTTCATTTTCTTTAAAAATTGTAACATCTAGAAAATGTATTTCTTGTTTAGAACAAGCCCCTGTAAATTTAAGAAAATGTGTAGTCTTATTTAAGTATAATACAAATTATTTTAATTGTTCTATAGTGCCTCTCCATAAAAGAAAAAGGTCATCCACAAATCTGCAGAAAAATATGATGTTATTATTAAATGCTCCTTTCATTATATATTCATTTTCCCATACAGCCATAACAATATTTGCGTATGTATTTGCACATGATGTGCCCATTGCTACTCCATTTTCTTGCCAATAAATATTTTCTCCAAACATAAAAATGTTATTTTCTAAGACCAAATATAGTAGGACTTGTATTAGTTCCATTTCATTTTTAGCATACCTGCCAGCTTCAGTCATCATTTTATTAACATATTTAATTCCTATATCATTTGGAATAACAGTAAATAATAAAGTCACATCTAGTGTAACTAACAAACATTTCCCTATCTCCTGTTTCTCTTGCATATATATAGGGAGTATAAGTCCTTAATAAAGTGTTCTGTATCTTTTAAAATTGTTGCAGATATCTTTAAGAGGGGATTTAATTTATTTTCCAAGTATATGGATATGGATTCAGTACACCAATTTCTTCCCGCTACTATGGGTCTCATAGGGGGGTTATCCTTATTTTTATGAATTTTTGGTTGTCCTTGAATTAAAGGAATGGTGGGGTTGGTTATCTCAAAATATCTAAAAAGGCTATCATCCATGAGACCTAAAATGTGTAGTTCCTTTAACTTATTGTTGACTTTACATATCATTTGGTCCATCTGTACATCACTAATACATTCAAAGAATTGTATGTCCTTTAACATTTCATCCATTTTTATTTTATAAACATCTTTATCTAACAGCACTACCTGCCCCCCTTTATCTGCTGGTCTAATTACAATATGTGGGTACTGCTGTAAATCTAGCATCACTTTGTATTCATTTGCTGTTAAATTATTCCATTTATACTTAGCTTCTTTCTTTTCCTGTTCATAGTAAGTTTTATAAAATTCTTCTGTACACAACTGTTCAAATGCATTAAGAAGTGAATGCTGCTTAGGTATAAATAAACTGGGTTTCTTAAACAAATTTTCTTGACATTCATTATTACCAAACATTATTTTGAGCATTACATTCCTTGTAAACATTTTTAAGTCCAAAATCAGACAAGTAATGTCACTATCCATTGCTGGTATGAAGGAGAGTCCCCTTTGTAATACATTCACTTCATCCACTGTTAAAACATGTGTGGATAAATTAACTATTATGTTCTTACTTTGTTGAATGCTTTCTTTATAGTATAAGGACTCACCCCTTCTTCCTGTAGCTTCCTTTTTCCTCGCGTAACACTTCTCCCTCTCATCTGTTGATTATTTGCCCCTCTGCTCAGCGACCTCTCTCTTATTGGTAGCGGAAAGCTTAATGGCACTTTCTTTTGATTGTATATCAGTTCTGATTCCAAAAAATAAGTTTTTGATTTACAGTGTCCCCCGGATTCATGAAGCTTGGCGCAAGGCCAGTGTAAGGCCTGCGCCAGCTGTGCGGCATATAAATGGTGTAGTAGCGCCATATGCATATTAATGAAGGTGCGCTGCCACCACATCCATGTGCATAGGACACGTGCGCGAGTGCATGGGGCGTTACTAAGCTGCGCCCGGAGGCGTGTCAATGTCGGCTGGCGATGAGCAACCTAAACTGCTGAATATTATAGCCTGCCTGCAATAGTAATCGCACCTATCAGTGTCCGTGGATAATGAAACATATGCAAAGCATGCAAGACAGTTCCCGGCCACACAAAATGGAGAACCAAACAGAAATGCATGCAACACAATATGAGTTTCCGTCCATGGAACAAATGATATTTAAAATCGTGTGTCCGTAACCAGCAGTCCCACAGTGTTAGTGATAGTACACAGCTGGGCAGTTGTGGCTATATAACAACCGTAAAGAAACCTGACAGTCCAAATTGTATACTAAACACACACAAACATATGTATATTAAAATGTGCTATACACATGAACAGGAACGTAACCGGCACATACACATAGGATGCTATATGCAGAACCAGGATATCCAAAAGCAGAACCCATGCATGCAAATGCAATACGCAACAACCCCTGTATAGCACATAACCAGCACCCATGTCCGAATGTCCACCAAATCTAGCTACCAGCCTTGCACTGCCGTACACCTACACATAGCGAGTATTCCCCATATGTAGTAGGAAGTATCATCCTAGGCAGTGTCAGGATTGCAAATATGTATGCCACGTTTGTAAACATCCCATCACAGTTACGTAAATCCAAATGTCCGCGCGTTCATGTTTCGGCAAAATGTGTGTACATCCCGCGTGGGATAAGTAACCTGTTGAAACCCCAGAGTTGTTTACATGCCACAGTGTCCAGTACTGTACACATCTGGACAAAACATGTATCGTGTAGTCACGGTACTGTTCAGTGTCTACACAGACATGCAAAACATACTACGCAGGATGGAACAGCTGTCCACCATGCAGGTCTCCCCACTAGGGTTGCCACCTGTTCAGATGCCCAAGGTGGGACATCCCTTGTAGAAATGTGAGAATTTGCAGGATAAAACATACCCCCGGCCAGTGCAAAGGAAAGAATTACACTTGTTTGCCAAGATAAAAGCTTATGTCATAGCATGTGAATAGCTTATGCTAACCCAAATAATAGTTATGTGTTTCAGATACAAAATACCTGTATCAAGCAACTATTAAAGAAAATAAGAAATATACCTGTGTCTAAAAATCACAGGACACCTGCCATGTCTTAGGTGTTGTCGCAGGACACAACTGTCCAAAGTGGGACTTCCCCTCGCAAAGAGGAAGAGGTGGTAACCCTACTCCCCACTGAATTATCGACAGTATATATTCAACCCAATCACATACCGACACCACCACTCAACCTATTACAGCAACAAAATCTGGACAAAGCCTAAAATGACGGGTGGACAAATAGGGATAGATGTAAGTACTGCTCTCACAAACTTCGAAAGTTCACAGAATAATAGTATGTACATTAGCATGAAATGTTGTGAAGAATGTGGGGTAGTCCCCGAGTATTACAGAGGTCCGTATATTCTTACTGTAACAAACCTTCACATATGTTTACTGTACTACTGCATACCTGTAGTTAATTCATAGCTAATTCATGTCCAAAATAATAATCCTCGTATGAATGAATACAGGAAATAGTCAAATGTGAATGTGAACACCACTCACCGTGGATAATGTATTGTAACCACCCCCACCCATATTATGTATTGCCAACATTATAAGCTGCTGACAGGTGCCCAAACACCTGTGTCTGTAAACACAGATAAAATGTTTAAAATGGACAAACTCTGTCCATGTGCTTTGTCTGACATTTGAACACGGTCAGGTCAGTTCCGTTCAACAGGTGGACAAGCCTAAACCCAGATCACCACATGAACACCCTGACAATTAAAGACTTGTATGTGTCAGGACTATAAGCCTTGGGGTTCTGAATATCCCTGCAGTGATGAAATATGCAGCTTGGGTCCAGAGCAGTAGGGAACAGGGAATGTGTAATATGTAGTACCGCATTTTTCCCAGCAGGAGAATGGATGCCTGTGTCGTAAGTGAAGCGGTGAGGCATATGTTAATGTAGCTATGTACTATGGGTAAGCATATAAATGAGTCAGAACACCAAATGTATAGTGGTTACAGCATCCGGCCAACGTGAATGCAGTCCCAGTTCAACTACGACTACAGCACATATAATGTTAAAGTGTAATGAATGCGTCTGTGCAGTACAGACATTTAAATATGTAAAGGTGAACGTGTGTTTCGCATATGTCCGTTAACCGGATTACAGATATTTTACTGGTACTGTCACAAGTAATAAAGCCCACGTAAGCACAAAGACTTAGTAAACATATGTAACCCACAATAAGGATATGCATGTGCCTGCGTAACCCACAATAAGGAAATGCAAGTGCCTGTGCGTGTGGAATCCGCTCACAGCATAGCAAATGAATGCTGGTTTCTACACGTAATGTCTATATATGGATATATACATTTGTGTATAGATATATATATATCTACAGACTTAAACTAAATAAATATATGAAATAAAGAATGTACAGACATATATATATATATATATATATATATATATATATATATATATATATACATACATATATATATATATATATATATATATATATATATATATATATATATATATACATACACTCAAACACATACAACATCAATTGATATATACCTAACAAACATATAAACAAATGTCCTCGTAGATATAACACATGTACATAAATAGGTTACACCATAGCAAGTATGGATACACATAACAGACATGCAACTAAAGTAAATACACTGCTGCTCTCAAAACTACTGCCCGGAAAGTATCAGTGTGCCAGATCTGTAAGTCCTACTCTTTAAACATGGTTATAGGTGTCCTTTGCAGGACTCCAAAAATAGTGAATCTATAAACGCACTGTCCTGTAATGATTGCTGCAAAGAAGTGTCATCCGCAACTACAATATAGCTGTACATGCAACAGTAGCTTGTGCAAGTGTAATAACACATGGGTTGACAGAATGTAAGACATATGTACTGACATGCGGAGAGTGGATAGTGCTTAGAAGTGTCGTCATACTTTATTATCACTCACATTAAATATGTGTTATGACTACTGTGGAGGGGTGTCAGGTCTGGGAATCATGGGTATGCAATAATGGGCCTAGGTGCCTAGGTGTTGGTTGGCACAGATTTATGAGGTCCGCCCATGGGAGTGATTAATATACTTATGTGGGTATAGCAGACGCCTCTAACTTCCTAAAATGAAGAACCCATCTACTGGATATCGTGTAAACTATTGGGGGAAGACGTAGGGAGTTATATTAGTGTCATGTGGCGATTATCATGGACGTACATGCGCATGAATAAGATGGTAACCATACCTCTCAATCAGAATAAGACATCTGGACAAAGGCATTTTAAAATAAGTACAAATAGGGAATATCTCAAATATTCCTCTTACAAAGTCAGAACATTGATAGAATAATGGATCAGTCAATAGTATGAATGTTTTGAGGGTTATTAATTGTAAACAACAAATGTCTGTCATTATTGTCTAACCCCACAGTCCCAAATGACTTCCCACTAAATTACCAGAAAGGCACAATATTATTAAAAAAGGAACAAAATCAGGCGTCTAAGTTCGGGACATTTACCCAAAATGTGTACAGTTGAGAGGTATGAAGGTAACCCTGACCTAAATAAATGTACAGAACTAGTGCGATTAGGTGGACAGGTGTGAAGAAAGACATGATGACAAATGACAAAACATGTATAAGTCAAAAGCATGTACCTCGACAAATCTGGATGAATACTAATGCCCTGTGATAGTCAATGTGGAAGGTTAATAGAAACAACATAAATGTGTCCCTCAGGGTGCTATGCAGTGTCCCCGAGACAGTGTTCAGTCTCCCACACACGCATGTGAGTTCTGCCACTGACGGAAAGCGCAAATACCAGCGAACACATAAGGTAGATGATAGCAGAATATGTTTTGATCAGCACCTGTTGGCTTTTGTGAGGAACACAACACTCTGGGCGGATGTGTCCTACAAAAGGAATGTAATGGCATCTGGCCTGTGATTTCTCCATATATTGTGTGTAGTGGTGTAATAAAATGACATATCTTGTATCAGAAACAGATACATGTTATAGGAAACAGTATCATCGACTATACCACTACAAGACAAATCTGAAGGTATGAAAAGTGCTGAAGTAGTCAGTTTAGTATTGACTGCAGGTATGTGTGGACTTGTCAAATGTCACAGCTGTACATATAGTTCCTATAGGGCTGTCACCTCTACAAATGATGAAAGTGGGAGGTGCTCTGTAGAAATGACAGACGTAGCAGGTCAAAACATACCTACAGCCATGCTTACTCCACAAATAGACATATTAGCACACATCAAAGCTTAGGCCAGGATTCACGAAGCTTTGGTCGGTGTACGAGTAGAGTAAGAGTAGAGCAAGGCAAGATGTCCGCCGAGCTATTCAGCAATATCCTGTAGGGGCGTGTAACACAGCCCCTCAAGCGAACGTTGCACGGACAATGTTAGGATATGCAAATTACCCCATTTGTAGGTGAAAGCTATGCAAATGATGTAAAATATGCGATACATGAAACAGTAAGCTGTCCGTGCAAGAGTAGAGGTATGTGCAGAAATGTACACGGATGTTAACCGAGTAACGTTCTGCAAGTAGCTAAACGGAGCAATGTCATCTGCAAATAAAGGATGGTTTAGTTGAAGAAGCATGCCAATGGCCAAATATAAGGCCAGTGGCATGTATTCCCATTGGAAATTAATAAAACTCTAGTTGTCCTCCCCCGATCTCCGGTGTTTAAAGCGTAGCTGCGCTGTGCATACAAAACAAGACAAATATGTAAAATATACATACAAATTGTAATGTCAGTTAAAAGTTATTGCGTCATGCAGGTGAATGGCAAGCTGAAGACAACATGGCTACTGAGTAGTGGTTGCTATGTGTGGAAGCGCACACTCAGAGATGTAACCAAGCATTAGTAGGCAATCCTATGCAATTGAGGCTGAGGATAGTGAAGCACAATTTGTCATGCCATATGGGCCAAGCCTCTACAGTGTAAGAGTAGGTTAAGGGGACTATCAGCGTAGAAGATAGGTGACATCATGAGTGTGTATGTATAAAACACTGTAATCTTATTGGAGCAGTGTGTCACATGTCTGCTGTCAGTGACTCATCAGTGGAAGAGGCGTGTTATGATTTATCCTAGGTAAAGTCAGTAAACTGACGGTGTACGCCATGGATATCACTGAAGTTCCTTGCAAACCTGGTGAAGTGTGTTTGCGCCCGTGCAAGCCTGTAAGCCCGAGTAAGCATGTGTGCATGTGTGTCAGCCTGTGTGCGCGACTTGAAGAATGAGTAAGCTACTGTAAGATTGTTGAAGCCCGTGTAATGTTGTGTAAGCCAGTGTAAGTGTTTGTACACATGTATAAGCCTGTGTGCACGTGGAAGCGGATATGCACTTCACTGTGCTCCTATGCGTGGCGCCGCTCACTGTGGACACAAACAGTGAAAAGGAAGGTAAACAAATAGCAGTAAGTTAACCAAGGAGAACTACCACAGCTAGCAGGTGAAAACAATCAGACTGAGTATATTACACAGCCAGTACAGTAGGCCAGCACAGCACAGCACGTACAACTCTACAAACAGTAGTCCACCATGTTTTCTCAGACACACTGCAACACTGTAGTATACTAAGAGAAGTGCAAACTGTAAAAGCTTAACTGAGACAACATAATGTTAGGGGCTGCCATTGCTATTATCGTCAACATATGCAACATGTGGAGGGTTGTGCCAATGTGAATGCTGCTCAGCATCACACAGTGAGTAGACGGAGAGGAGTGTGCAGGCACAGGGTAACCTACCAGGGGCTACATGAGCTGGAGATAGTAGAGCTATAGAGTGGACAGAGACCTCCTGCAGAAGATTGTGGATCTGTGCAGGCCATGTCTCACACACAGAACCAACAGAGGGAAACCTATCCCAGTGGAAACCAAGGTATGTGTTGCCCTAAGGATACCAGCAACAGGTACCTTCCAGAGATCAACTGGTGATATGATGTGGATTTTACAAACATCAGCATCCAGGGTACTGCACCAGTTCATGAATGCCATGTCAGCACATGTCAGTGATGATGTATATATCCCCAATATCCGTAAGGTATTGGGCAGCAATATGTGTCGTTTCCACACAATAGTGGAATACCCTAAGTACTGTGTGCAATACACTGCACGCATATGCATCAAAGCACCAGCCAGTGAGTGTGGTAGGGCCTACATCATCCACAAGGGCTTCCCCTCCATGAAGTGGCGGTTTGTGTGTGATGGCCAGCCCATAATAATGAATGTGTGTGCTGGATGCCCTGGAAGCTGCAATGCTTCCGATATGTGGCATCTGACGCAGCTGTACAAAACATTTGGCAATGGGGACAACCCTCATGGTCACCTAGTGGGGATGCGGATGTGCAGTTCAACTGTGGCTGATGACACACATCAGAAATGCACACACACATGAACAGGAATGCCATAATGAGGCACACGCACATACAGAAACCTTACTCTAGCATGTGTTTGTGTCGCTCAAGTCACAGTTCTGGTGCCTGGACACATCTGGTGGAGCATTACCGCACTTGTCAACTACATGTATCAGAATTGTCTGTGGCCTAGGTCATCTGTGTCACACACACACACACACACACACACACACACACACACACACACACACACATGACAGTTTATATACATAGTGTGAGTGACTGTTCATGTATGTGTAATACTGCAGAACAGTTCAAACACAGCAAAGTATGTCAATAATGGACATTCATCATAGTTGTACAACCACCTTGGAGGATATGCATGCAGAACTCTCATTGCATATGTGATACAGTGATGTACTTCACAATACCATTGTAAATGCAAATATCAAATGACAAATGACATAGCACATATCTATATGTACACATTGTTACCCATTATACATATTGGGGTGTAATACCTATGTGTTACTGTTGGTAAAGTATGTGTAGTAAATGTGGATAACTGACTCTGTTTAGCCTTATAGGTGTACAGCATGGGTTGGATAACACGTATCTGTCTGTATGATACCCTTGTGTAGACTAACTGTGTCATGTGCAGAATGCATTCTAGGCCACAGTATGAATTCCCAGATGTGGACAGGAATATCCCTATTGTCTTTGCTTGTAACTAACATGGCTACATGTCAAACAGTAATGGTCCCAGCAATGTGTGGCGGTCAATACCAGTGCGAACTGGTATAGTATAGTACATGTAGGATCCACATGCTACTGTGTGTCCTACATGTGTGGGTCAGTTGTGAAGATATCATATAACAATTGGTCATTCAGACTGTTGAGGTCGTGTCTACTACCATAATGCAAAACTATGACAGATAGTAACAGTATCACCCACAGCACCGTGTAAAACCATAGCAATCACACATGTGTAGACAAGTACAACAATATGTGTAGTATAATGCATACTGGCCACCAATAGAAAGTATGACGTGTTAACAGTGTGAAATACAGGGCATGTCACCATTCCAATGTGTCCACTATACATGTAGATGCAGACAGTGCACCTTCACCATGTTCACATATAGATACATGTAAATCTGTACTACACACATCACACACGTACTGCACACTCTGTAACACATGCTGCCAATACTACACACGTCAGTCAAATGGCACATGGATGGATAATACATCTTCAGAATTAACAGTGCTGTACACTATACTACATTGATGATCATAGCTGGAATGTATCATGCCTGCTTACATACACCTAGAAGGAAATCACACTTTGTGTTAACAACATTGTAACATTATTACAGTGCTATGAAGCCACCCTGTGCATCAGCACCATGTTAGTCTGTACCTGCATCAATGTTACACATTACAAGAGGTGGCACAGGTGTCATCATATGCACAGGGTATGTAGTTTCTTTTCCAGAGCCTGTCAGTGAACCAGCCAATCAACATGTATGCATTTGTGT